>NW_015112773.1:740317-763423 GCF_001443285.1 Poecilia latipinna | reverse complement strand
GTTAATAAAAAATTTTTTTTTTTTGTTTGGGGAGGGGTTTTTTCCTTTTTTTTTTTTTTTTTTTTTTTTTTTCTTTGTCCAGCACCAAATAGCAATTATTTTTGAGGACAGACTTCAACCCATTACAGAGAGGTGACACAGAGCATGCCAGTGTCTTGACTGAAACCACACCAGTCTTTCCCAGTGAAAGCCCACACACTCATGCTCAGGGAGAACATGGAAACTCCATAACAGAAAGCCCAGCTGGGACTGGACCCAAACATCTGTCTTTTTTTGTTGTTGAGGAAATTAAAATCATAAGCAGTTCTCCATGTTTTTTATGCAGCTGTACAGGCTATTTCAATAAAATATAATATCACTAAAAGTCCATTTATTTCAGGAACTTTCTCACTAAGTGAAACACATCATATGCATAAATTACACACTGTTTGAAAGCATTTATTTCTATTAATTATAATTATTTTCCACTTATAAGTAATGAAACCATAATATTTATAGTTGGAATATGACATCTGATTATTAAAGAACATATTTAACATAAATGTAGATGTAATGAAAAGTATGTTTAATACTTGCTTAAAGTTTAATATTTTCAAAAGGTAATTTTAATCTGACAAACTCATCAGAATAAAATTTTTATTTATTTATTGATTAACAGTTGAATGGACAACGATAATACAAATAAAAATTATTATCAATCCTCTATGACCTTTGAGGGGCTTAATTGCTCTGTGAGATTTTCTATTAACAAAACTACATTACTTTTGTAAACCCACAATTTTGATTCGAATAAAATCGAATCCGTAATTTAACACTTGGCTGATTTGTAGCATTGGGTGAGTTTTTAGGGAAATGCATTGTTTAATACCTTTCAGGCTTAGTGGGATTCACAGAGTTGTTGACAATTAACTACTTCAACAGCTGGCATGCAATCAGAGGGAACAATTAGTAGCTCAGAGCCCCAACAAACACACGACTGTGAACCGAAGCGTAAACCTTACGATTTGTTCCTGAGCCAAGACCACCCACACCGCTGCACCAATCTGCGTCTGTGTGCTTTGCAGCCGATTAAAATGTGAGGTCTCAAAAATCAAGATGGCACTGGCTGAAACATTAAACCCAAGTTGTGAAAATTGTGAAGCAATTTGCCGTGTTTTCTGTGGGGAACGTTTTAAAAATCATTTTGTTTTGATTACATTTTTTATTTTATTTTTTTATCTCTGATTATTTGACTCTCACAATCCCATATTGCGATATTGCGACAGAGGCTGGGAATATGTAACAATGCTCTACTTCAAAATTATGCAGACCAGATTCAAAATTAAAATAATTTGGAATTGCATCAATGTTTGGCTTAAGGAATTATTAATACTTACAATTAATAATTTATTATTGATTAAATTATTAATAGAGTTTGTTTTTTTTTATTTAAATCGGGACGCTATCCAGACTACCTGGAATCATTAGCCAAACAAGCCAGTCTCTCATGAAGCCATAATTGTTGTTAACGTGTTACCATTTAGATTCATTCCTTCTGTTTGAGATTCTTGGTTACTTGTTTTGTTTTTTGAGCATTTTGGGTTTGGGCCTTTTTGGTGGTATGTAGATCCTTTGTATTGTGCTGAGCTCCCTCTTTGTTCGTTCTGTATTTTCTTAATTCCTTCAGTTTCCCCGCTCTGCTCTCTCCCTCAGCTTCTCTGCATCCCTCTGATTAGAATAACATGGTTTCAATGTTACTTTCCAGTATTTAAGCTCCCTGGTTTCGTTGTTTCTTTCTGGTTTCTTCTGTTGCGCTCTCCCTGGCTCCATGGCCTGCTCTCCTTATGCCAAAAATTAAAGTAAAGTACATTTCTTTTGTTTCACTAAACCCTCGTTTCATCAAGCAAATCCAAGGTTCTTGTCTGCATTTTTGTCCAGCTACAACATCACAGTGATGTGTGGCGAGGTTCATGGCTGGCAACGCTCTGACTCGCTCGGTCAGATGTACAAATCCAACATCCAGGATAGAAAATTATTTTTCAGCTGGTTAAAGCTTCTGGTTATGCTTTGTTCAATTCCGTGTAATTAAAAAACATGACAGCAGAATGAATAAAATAATATTTAACATTAAAGCATTTTTTTTTTAAATGGAATGTTTTCTTTGGCAGGCCTCACTCTTTCCTGATTAAAATTAAAAATTGTGAAAAATCTTACCTTTATTTTTACAATCCATTCACCTCCTTCTCCATGAATATTTACTCTGCAGTGGGAGATTTCCTTGTTTGTCTCTTATTTTCCTTTCATTTGTTAAAATCTGGCAGCTTTGATGGGGATTATTTACCACAAAGGAGGAGAGTAGCCTTGAATGGTTCTTTTCCGATTGTGCTATTTGGATATATACATATATATATATATATATATATATATATATATATATATATATATATATATATATATATATATATACAAAGAAGAAGATCACATGTTGCCTATTGTGCCTTTAGGGCTCAACACTGCCCTCTATCAGTGAGGAATGGTACTTTCTGCCTCGTTCTGCACACATCCACTGCGTACTTACGGTCAATCAGTAACACTGTTTGAGTAGTCCTTCTCTTTGATATGTCCAAAAGAAGCTAGAGATCACAGAATACAAGGAGGTGTGCAATTTTTGAATATGCTCAGTATTTCTGCTAAACTGTCTGTCTGGTTCTTTGTATCTTTATAAAATAAAACAACAAAGACAGCAGACAATACAAGCACCAGCTTCTTAACAAAACTAAGTGAAGACATTTGAATGAAATGCTGAAGTATAAACTCAATGTATCCTTTAAATTTTGAGATTTCAACACAATATCTGTATAAAAAAGACCCTACATTGCAAAGTCATAGAGGTTTTAACTGTTTTTTTTTCTTTATTACACTTCATATAGAAACATTTTGTATTTCAACAGAATCCACAGACTGACAGTGTTTTTTTTTTTTTTTTTAAATTGTATTTTAAATTGTATTCAGCAGCATCTGCTCAGTCCAGATGCTGAAGGAGGGTGTGACAAACAAAAGCCCTTAAACCTGAGCATGCCGACAGGCTGCAAGAGGCAAATTACAGATTCTGGGAACACACAAAGCGTAGATGGACCTGGACTGAGTCCAGGCTGGCTCCTGCACCAACTGTCAGTCATATTACATTGCCAACAAAGAATGCAATAAGAACCAGCTAATTAAATCAAACTCATTTTGCTTGTAGAAAGTGATACTATGGTTACAGCTTATATTCCTGTTTTTCTGCCGCCGTCATCCAGGTCTGTGGGATTGCTTTTGCTTTTGTACCTGCCGCTAAGTACTTCTCCCTGACACACACACACAAGCTCCAAAAGCTATTCTTATTAGGACATTGCACTGAATTTTATTTGGTATGTGGATCTTAACCCTAACTTCACACTTACACCTTCATGCTTGACAAAAAGAAACTCTCTTCTGCCTTATTAGGACAGGGCTGTGGTCTCCTTTAGACTAAAGGTTTCAAAAGAATAACTATAGAAATATATGAGGCTGGGGGAAATTTTTTTGTCATTTTACCTCATTCAGATTTTAACCTTTTGATAATTTTGTAGCCAACTTTTTTTTGGGGAATAAAAAGGCGTTGCCTGCATGTTCTTTACTGTCAATAAGTGCCTGTGTTGATGGTCTTTTGTGAAAAACTATCATTTATATCTCCTCCTTACAGTGCACTAAAAGCCTAATAGATGGATATAGCATGCAATATACAACTTTAAGAAGAAAGATACAATGAATTTAATCTTAGACATGATATATTAGCATTTTAATAAATGTTTAATGCCAGTTGTGATCAAACTACTTTGTAGGTTAGATAATTTAACTGACAACCAGCAGGAAGTAAATTAACTAAAAATGGTTTGGGAAGCAGAAAAAACTGCAGGACATCAGCTCATATACCTGGTTAAACTAACAATTGAGAGATCGTAGAAAAACTTGGCATCAAACCCGCACTTTTCTAATACCTGCTCTCCGAAACGACCGCTCGTTTCACTGATGCACAGAGTTACAAAGAGACATCAACACAAGCAGACTGAGCCGTTCAAACTGATGCTGGTACCAACGTGATCGTGGTCTGTGGCCCCTGAGACGGCATATGTCGTCACAGCTGTTCTCTTCCTTCCCTGAACTGCAGGTTTTATAGTATTTTCCCTTTTATTTTATTCTGAAATGTGACCATGTTATTCAGAAATTTGGATTTTCTCCTCATGGATAAGCCTTTCCCACCCAAACAGCAGGTGAGATGTGGATGATTGCAGAAAGCGCTAAACGGTGATAGTTAAGATGTTAGGTGTTCTTGCTAAAAATACAGCTACAGGAGTTTATAGAGATCAAAACACTCTTATAAACTGTATGCGGTGAGCTATTATTTGGGCTGCACTCTTTGTGGTGCTTAGTGCGGTTGCCTCGCAGCAGGACGGTCCTGAGTTTGATTCTGGAAACTTTAGGTTCATGCAGGCTCATATAATGAGTTCAGCAGATGTGCAGTTCCAGCAGGTGTTTGCTAATTGCTGCTGGCTAGTCTGAAGGAGCTGAGTGGTTTAGTCGAGGTGGAGGGCTGCTCTGTATGGTGGCCCTGGATCTCAAACCACATCAACAAATCACTAAACCCAACTACAAACTGAAAAACACAACACAAACTAGAACTACAAATTAATAAAACACAACAGTAACACTGACATATAAAAAGCTATGTTTTCAATGCGGCATTAAATGATGCTCACCATGATTGGTCAAGAAATAAATGTGCAACTGAAAGTGTGTTTGGACACAGTCAGTCCTTGATGTTGTCCAACCCATGGCAGTGGAACGGCTTTCAGGCCTGAGAGCTGTGGAAAGTCTTCATTGGGTCTAAATGAGAAGAACAACACACACGCACACACACACACATCCTCTGTTTCTGTTGGACCACCAGACCGGAGCTGACTTATTTGTGGAAATGTTAGGAATTCCAGCAATGAAGCTCAGAAAACTGAATCCGAACCAAAGACATCCTGAGTCTTGGTGATGTCGCGCTCTGAGTTCGGTACGGTGAGGTTTCTTATGTCGTGTTAAATTCTTGCTCTTCATTTTTTTTCATAGTCCTGTGACATGACGTGGTTTAAAAAGGTGCTATAGAGAAAACAGAGCTAAACAAACAAACTTTGAGTGTTTGACAGCAACCCTAAATCTGCTTTCCCCTTCACTTTCTCTCCTCATGGCTGAATTTCAGTCTCCCCTGCAGCTTCTCAAAGATAACTATTAGCCTTCTTCCCTCTGAATGCTCATGCACGCTCTCACAAGCACATCCACAGAGGCACACAGACACCTATAAATGTAATTTTGTATCTTTAGATACATGCAGATAAATTTGCATAAACTTAAAAAATGCGCGCACACACACATTAAAACTCAGCAGCCAAAAAAAAAAAAAAAAAATGAAAGGAACAACATCAGTGGTGTGATTCCATCCTGAGGATGCCAAAGTAGAACTGAAGTATTGCACAGGCCTTTGATGTGAATCCAGAGCATGGGCATGTAACAAACGTAGGTACCAAATTACACCCTGTCCCACTTTGATCTTCATAACCACATGCCTGCTCCTACAGAGGTAATAAGCCTGTGAGTGTGTGTTTGCGTCGGGAGTGTGTTTGGAAAAAAAAAAAGAAAAAAAAAAAGGCTTGTCTGAATATTTTCATGTTTATAAGCAGTGGCACAAAAGGATGCATGCACACATGTGTGTCGCAGGCTGCAGATGCGTGCTGCAGAGCCGCCGCTGATGCTGCTGGACGACGGCGCGTGGCTCCGGGGGAACTGAACACTCGCGGTGGCTTGTACGCGCCTGGAAAACCATGTTCCTTGAGACCTTCTGCTGAGTTTGTCTTGTCGTCACATCGTCCGCGGCGGACTCCCCACTCTGCCTTTCGCAGCCGATGACGATCGGGTTGCGTCTTGGGTTTCCATCTGAACCGCCCTCTAATCTCATGACTGCGAAGCGTGAATGGAACCACTTCTCGGCTCTGTAAGGTCATCCCCTCTCAGGAATTAGCACAACACCTGTTTATGTGTTGTTCATTACCTAAGTGTGCCTGAGGTTTTCAAAGCGGTCTGTTGACTAACATGTTAATAATGATGAGATGCATACTGCTGCACTTTTTAGTGTACAGGCGCTGTATCAATGAAAAGCTCCTTTATTTCAGTAATTCAGTTTTAAAAGTGATATACAGATTGGTTTCACGTTGATGGATATATTTCTTGTATTTGTTTGTTTGTCCGACTTTCAATGATTAAGGTATGCAGCAAACAAAAATGCAAAATTCAAGAAATTAAGTAGAAATGCGGCAAACTCGTGTGTTAATGGAAAAACTCTGAAACAAACCCTGCTCTCGTCTGCTCTATCGCAGCTCTTTCTGCATGAATTACTCCATTGACGCAGCGTGGAATCGATGCAATCGGCTTCTACTGAGATGTGCAGGAACTCCAGGTTGCTTTTACAGTGGCCTTCAGCTCAGAATAAATCCAACAACAAGCGATAGACGCGTGATCAATAACAGATATCTTATAAAATATTGAATAATACTCATTGAACTCCAATCCAGAACCGCACAACATTCTGGAAGATGTAGACAGAGGAAAGTTCTTAGCTGCTCAACCTAAGCAAGGTCAACTAACTCACTGCTCTTCGGTTACCTAGCAACTCACTCATTCTTCGGTTACCTAGCAACGACCTGTCGAGTAACTGCCGCAGCAGCAGTTTAAGGCTTTACCACTGTGCCTCATAACTGCTTAAGAATGAACAAAAAAAAAAAAAAGTCGACGTGAAGGTAAAGCAGTATTTCACATATTTAAAACAAAAAAGTAATCAAAAACTATCAGTATTGTCGTGCTTTTGGTTTCCGATGTGACGGAGGTGTGTGGGTAGCGAAGATTCACGACAAAAAAAGAAGGGTCTCTTGCATGAACTTTACTTCTTCCAGCAACAATGAGTTACAATGGGAACTGAGCTGTTTCAACGCAAGAACTGTGTGGTTTCCGGCCTCTAGCTCTAGCACAGACAGCATTTAGCAATGTCCGGGCAGTGAGCAGTGAGAGCCATTACCAACAACATAAACACCCAATCTCGCGATACTAGCCCTGCCTCCAGAGCTGTGTTGCATTCGCTGATCTAACTTAGGCTCGGAGAACTAAAATACAAAACCCAGCTCAAAGTCTAATAAAGTTTAACCTTCCTTACAGTATCAACTGATATGAAACGCTAATATAGTGATACGTTTTTGGGCCGTATCGTCCAGCTTCACATTCAGCTTGTCTACAGATGGCTCCAGTGTCTCTGCTCTTCCTTAGACAGACTAATTCATCTAACACTCATGTTTTTGGCCTGTGGAAAGAAGCCTGAGTACCCAGAGAAAACCCGTGCAGGCAGAGAGAGAACATACAAACTCCATGCAAAAAGACCGCAGGCTTGGATTTGAACCCAAGACCTTCTTGCAAGGCAACAGTGCTACCAGCTGCATCACTTTGTAGCCTAGTACTATTTAATATCAATATTATAATACCCAGTGGCGCAACTACACATTATTCAGGTGGATGCGAAAACATAAACCGCCCTCGTAACACCGAGGTAAAACTTGCCACATTTACCTCGTTACGTACGCGAGGAGAAGGAGCGTAAGGCGCGCTGAAGTGTATAGGAAAACATAATCGGCGCGCCGCCCTCTCCACACGGGGTTTTGACGCCCCCTCTGGTGCTGCGCCCCTATGCGTTGCATGCGCTGCATACCCACTTTTTACGCCACTAATAATACCCTCCAAAAAACTTAAAAGCAACTGTATATCATCATACCATGCATATGCAGTAAAGACATGTTTGCTTAATTTCAAGGTGAATCTGTGGGTACATGAGAAATCTGGTCATAAGAAACAAGTTGTTAAAAATAACTCAGACCCTTTATTGACATAACTTGAGAGATTCATTTGTCAGCAACTTAGTATTATTCGAAGTGATGATGAGAAGTTTATTCGTTTTCATACATTTTTGAGGGAAAGTTCACGCCATATTTTAATTTTAGTGGAAAAAATAAAAATAAAACATTTATGAAATGCACAAGTCAGTCTCCTCAAATCACAAAAGTCTCCCAGCAAACCAAAATACATGACAATAAATCATAAAAATATGTGTTACATCTAAAATGATATTTGGCACCCAGAGAGAGAAAGTGAAGATATGTACATGAGATTTTAGACATAAAGAACAACATTTATGCCACCTGCAGCATCCAGGATGGTTTGTTGCATCGACTGCAGAATATTGGCTGTAGCTGCATCATTCCTGGTTTTCCTTTGGCCGAAGCCCTCTGCCAGATGTCAGATCTCCTCTGCCTCCTCTCTTCCTCACCTACTTCAGAAAATGTTGATGGCAGAAATCTTGTCAGATTTCCAGTCTCTAATCCCAACTGTTCTCATTTATATACTGTGATTCCTACCAACTGGGTATGCTTGCTTCAGAGGGTAAAGTCAGTAAAAAAAACAACAACAAACAGTTTAAAGATTACATTTTCATGCTTACATTGTTGATGTGCATTCTTTCAAGGTTAAAACTGCGTTGGCATACAACAATAAACTTTTTTTTTTCTTTGAGTACGGATTTCTTTTCACTTTAATCATTAGATTGTATAATATTAAAGTGGTTTCCAAGTTTAGAGTTCATGTAAAACTCTATGTCTGAGTGATGTAGATGATTTAGTGTGATTGCTTTTTTTGGCAAGAAATTTAGCGACATGGATTGCTAAACTGGACACTTCAGACACTTGCAACCTTTGGGGTTCAGAATTGCTTTTTTCATAGCCTGAGTGGGTAAAGCCTCTTCTATTCTTAATGTTCTGTAATACCTTGGAACAATTAAACTTATGCCATTAGTTGTGAGATTTTTGTGCAGTTTGTTGATACGTTTTACATACTATCCATTTTGCACAGATCCAGCAGCTTAGTTGAATTTAAAGAGATCCAGTTTTAGCTAATAGCTTTAAGAAGGGGTTGACAAGTTGAACCATTTGCTATATGGTAAATACACAAACAAGTAAAAAATTGTTGAAGGGCATACAAAGCAGCCCTGCGACAGACTGGCGACCTGTCCAGGATGTACCCCGCCTCTCGCCCGGAACGTTAGCTGGAGATAGGCACCAGCACCCCTCCCGACCCCACTGAGGGACAAGGGTGTTCAGAAAATGGATGGATGGATGGATGGCATACAAAGCAATTCCTGGCAACGAAAAAGTGTCATCCCTCCTCTAAAAGGATGTTTAAACATTTCAGATAAGGCACAAAACTTACCCAGGTAACAATGATGGCTTTGTGTAACATAACTTAAAATTAAATATCTCTGTTGTGATTAATAATGTTTTCAAGTTTAGTGAAGTAGAAAGTTACGGAATCACATATCATAATAAGAAGTAGCTTGCTACACATCTTTTTTTTATTGCACTATGGTCTTCATTAGTCAGGTCCCAACATTCTGGTACAGCAGCAGACAGATCAGCTGTCCAGGACTGACTTCAAATCTTATTTCCACCTGACTGAATGAGAAGCATGTCTACTGTTTCAATGCCACCTTGTGCATTTACTGCAACCGGTTTCATTGGGATGACACCAAGAAAACATTCTAGATGTCCTTGAATCTACCTAAATGTTTCTCTGTCTCAAGCTTCCCATTTCATTTCCTGTTGCTCTGAATTTTAAATTTAGCTCACTGGATTTAAAAGGGATTCCACTTTTTTTTTTCTTTTAACAAATAGTTTCCATATTTTTCAAAGTAATCTAAAACAGAGGTGCGTCATTGATTTCCACAGCGAAATGTAAGTTGCTTAGGTGTATTTAGAAAAGACAGAATATTGGGCTGTTGAATCAAATTGTTGGTGTAATTCTTTTTCTGTAAAATAAAAACATCTGCCTAAAGACTAGTGATAGCAGATAGTCTGTATATAGCTATAATCAGCTGTGTAATTGGGATGTACGGGACTACGATCACATCGAAACCTTTCAGGACCCTGCTCTTAATGATTAGTCACAAAACCTTTGATACAGACTTAATTTGTTAGCTCGCTGAGACAGAAATAGTCAATATTTTAGCGAACATTTCAAATATACAGGTGAATGTATTACATTTTTAAAATAATTTCTCAAGGCTGATATTTAAAATAGCTAACTATCAAAATATTGATACTGATTTCACATTTTTACACGAGGGCCACACAGTGACAGTGCTGTCACACAGAACATTTACCTCTATTACAATCTACAAAATGATGGATAATGTGTTTAATATTTATATGTTGCGGTCAGCGGTTTAATGGTAAGAAAGAGTAAGCATTGTTATCTAGCAGTTTATTTTAACAGATGAAACTATTTCTAAACATGTGGGTAACATTTTTGAATTTTTAGCTCGCATAAGGAGTTTAAATTTGCTTGCTAAAATTGTGGCTTACTTAACTTAGGGCAAAGCAATTTTTCACTACTGACTGATTAAAAAGTATACCAAACCCAGGACAAGCTATTAAAACTGTTTGCTAAATGTGTTATATTAATCACATAATGAATAAAGTAGCTTTCTTGGATATTGGGAAACTATGTCTCCACTTAGTAACCATGAAGGCTAAATAAAACATTCTCCTCTAATAGGAGATTGGCACTGACTTTTAATTGCCTTTTTTTTCTAGGCGGAAAAACAAAGTGTGTGGACAAAGTTTCTTTTTGTCTGGATTCATTATTAAAAATGACTACATCCTCATAAATACCACACCAACACAGCCAAGGTAATTTTGTTGCTGAGAGGCGATGATGAGTCTTCATGCACTTTGTTGGTGTTTGGCGACACTTAGTGGTGAATATCTGTCATTGAGAGGATTTACGTCAGTTACACTGCGTATGACTTTGCCTTGTCACAACCAAAAGGCCCCAAAAGGTTTTTGGCACATTGTTGATTATAAGAATTACAAGATTTACGAGCAACCATTACGCAGCTTGTTTACAAACATATGCGAACAATTGCCTGCTGAAATGGATGCATGATGTAATGGAAACTGTGAATCCACTGGGACGGACTGTCTAATCAGGAATAGAAGGGCAAAGTTTGAAGCGGCCGAGCCCTTTTGTTTGACTTTATTTTTGTGAATAATGTTTTGTTGTGTTTGGCCCTGGCAGCATTACTACCAGACTTTTTGTTATATAAAGCTTTCTAAGCACTACAGTAGAAAAGAAATGCATTGATTTGAAGAAAAAAGGCAAGTGCCTAAAATGTCTCCGAGCAGCTTAATTTAACACGTAGCACTAACAGCGAGTGAATTTAATTTTTCAAGTAAAGACATCCAGAATCTCACAAAATGATGCACATCCTGGACGTCCACACATTCTCTTGGCCATGTCCGTTCACCCCAGGATTATTCACTTCGTCAAATACTCCACTGTCGATTATTTCCCTCTGCCAGCAGACGGAGACTGCGCCAGTGCTGAACTCCTTGAAGAACTTCTCGTCCTTAGCGTCGAACTTGACATCCTTGATCTCAGAGTTGTCCCTAAAGTCTTCAGAGTCCTTGGAGTAGACCACAGTAGGTTTTGGCACCCAGGGGGGCTCCACCAGCCCTGCCTCCAGACGGTGGAAATTGATATTCTTGAAAAACGTGTGAGTCCTCGGGTCGTCGTCTCTACTATAAAACACAAACAAATACATCTGTTTTTATTGAATTGGCTCATGTGACTTGAGGTGTCAGACTAAAAAAAGCACTAATTGGACTCAGTGTGTACATGAAAGCCATTAATTTGGGGAGTTTAAAGATCAGTTTTAATATATATATTTTTACTACAAACACGAGTCTAAAACACATTTTGGTAAAGAATTTGATGATCTTAGTTCTAAGTCAAACTAGGTCAGTTTTTATTGCTTAAATTAAATTAAATTTATTTTTTTTAACTTTCAATATAAAACAGGAAACTAAATATTAATTTGAGAACATTTCATAATAAAAAGCTGAATTATTGTCATTCCCATGATAAGGAATCTCTAACTTGCACTGTCACTTTAAAAATATTAAAAAATATAAACAGCTATTCTAATTGAATTCCAGTTAAATAATTAGTTTTGTTGTAATTTTAATGTTCAGTCTTTGCCAGATTCTCATCATCTTTTTGATCAGTAAACCCAGAATAACAGGTCATCAGTCACAACAACAACTTAGGATGTGATATCAGGACGTAAAAATGTCATAATTATAAAATAGCACAAGCAATGTGAAGTTGTGTTTTCTTAGCTGTGCTTATTAAAATGTAACGCCCTGTTTGGATCAGAAATGTGTATCCAGCTCTTCTGATCCTGTTCGTTCTTGTCCCCATGCACATTTCTCCTACTGCCACATGGTTTCTTTCTTAACACCATACACCAGGTATTTTGTAGTGAGGGACTTTTCTTACCGGCACCCAAGGCGAAACAGAACCTTCTTCTTGAGAAAGTGGTTGATGATATCTTTGGCCGGACCGTCAAAGCTTTTGTCTTCAAACTTGCAATCATCCTCCAGAGTTCGACGAGTCACCTCGCTGTTCTGCACCTTTTCCCTGAAGTCTTTAAAAGGCAAACGACCAGCCACCATCTCATAAATGCTGCAGCCCAGAGCCCACCAGTCCACAGACGTGCGGTAGTACTCCTGCTTCAGGATCTCTGGAGCCATGTAGCCGGTCGTACCAGCCTGCAACGGACAGAAGGGAATCGTCAAAAACCGATGGGAAAAAAACACTAATGAAAGACATTAGTGTCACAAGATAAAGTTGGTGAATGTTAAAGTTAAACATCCATCCATCCATCCATCCATCCATCCATCCATCCATCCATCCATCCATCCATCCATCTTCCACTTATCCGGGGTCGGGTTGTGGAGGCAGCAGCCTAAGTAGGGAGGCCCAGATTCCCGTCCCCCCAGCCCCTTCTTCCAGCTCCTCTGGGGGGAATCCCAAGACGTTCCCAGACCAGCCGAGAAACATCGTCCCTCCAGCATGTCCTGGGTCTTCCCGGGGTCTCCTCACGGTGGGACTTGCCCAGAACACCTCACCAGGGAGGCGTCCAGGAGGCATCCTGACCAGATGCCCGAGCCACCTCAACTGGCTCCTCTCGACGTGGAGGAGCAGCGGCTCTACTCTGAGTCCCTCTCTGATGACCGAGCTTCTCACTCTATCTCTAAGGGAGAGCCCAGCCACCCTGCGGAGGAAACTGATTTTGGACGCTTGTATCCGTGATCTCGTTCTTTCGGTCATGACCCAGTGCTCATGACCATAGATGAGTAACGTAGATCGACCGGTAAATCAAGAGCTTCACTTTTTAACTCAGCTCTCTCTTCACCACGACGGACCAGTACAGCACCTGCTTCACTGCAGACGCTGCGCCAATCCTTCTGTCGATCTCCCGCTCCATTTTTCCCTGATTTGTGAACAAGTTATAATTATCCTAATTAGTAGAAATAAGTGCATAAAATATATCACTCTGTGTGAAACATAAATATTAATGTACCTTTTTGAATTGGGCTCTGATGAGGCTCATTTATTAGAATTAAAGGATCTTTTAAAAATAACAAACTTTAGGCGGATAGTAAACATCCTTTTGATTAAGCCCACATTGTTATACTAAAAATTTATATTGGTCTGATGTAATATTCTTCTCTTAAATAATGTATTTTCATTAACTGCAAGAGGGAAATTGTCATAATTAATAAGTAATTAATCTATATAAGAAGTTTCATTTTGTAAATTGAGTTAGAAAAAATAAATTAACTTTCCAAAAATGTTCATTTGTTAAATTAGGCTGCGTAAGCTTTTTTAAGGACTAGTAATTGGGGCAACACTGATGTTGGCAAAGACAATTGTACTAATCAGTAACTGGGTGCTGAAACAAAACAAATCTTTAACATGTCTCAAGGACAATATTCCATTAAGAAAAGGAATTAGTTTCACACATTTGAATAATTTATTATTATATTTTTCAAACTACAACTTCAATTAATTTAACATAGAAGACTGCATGTGCAATACTTCAAATTTGATCATATCTATGCACTTTATACTCAGACACCTCAACAAGCTATAACACAATGTAACGCAAAAACAAAAGCAAAGCAAAACATGACAACAACATTCCTGGCACCACCGTAAACCTCAGAGGAAGGGAGTCTTACAGCTGCTGCGAGGAAGGATATGCAACACCGCTCCTTTGTGCATTTAGGATGCAGTAGTCTGTCACTGACGGAGCTCTTGGGGTTTTCCTTCAGTTTGGACCAGCTCTAAATCACCTGACTCATCATAATGAACAAAAAAAAATGCAGGACCCGCAATGTTTCTGGCATTTGTAGGACGCAGATTAGTCAGCTAATGCTTACAGGCTGCACCTGGTCCGCTGTACATTTCTGAGTCAGAGCAGGCTGTAGCTGAGCATCAGGTCAGGCACCTTTTAACGAGGTAACTTTTGGCTGCATAGGATCATGCTCGACTGTAAGGAGCGCCATCGTCCCTGTTCCCGATAAGCTACTTGAAATAGCAGCTGAACCGTGTGGTGAAAGTAAAGAAGAGAAGGTAAAGATGTACCATGTCTGAAACGAGCTGCTAAGGGTTTTCCCATGCTGTGCTCCGAGTAGAGGAGGATTCAGCAGCCACACAAACCACATGAATGTCCGGTACTCACCCTCTGGCAAGTCATTTTTCCTTTTGGCAGCTCCACGGCCAGTCCCAGGTCTGACAGTCGGCACTGGCCCTTCGCATCCAGCAGAACGTTCTCAGGCTTCAGATCTCGATACACGATGTCCATAGAGTGCAGGTGGAGG
Organism: Poecilia latipinna; assembly: GCF_001443285.1. NCBI lineage: Eukaryota > Metazoa > Chordata > Actinopteri > Cyprinodontiformes > Poeciliidae > Poecilia > Poecilia latipinna. Next base: position 748,562 of record NW_015112773.1, on the reverse strand, counting down.
ATACCGGAAACAATCTGGGCTGCGTAGTAAACGACACGCTCCATGCGGATGCCTCTCCTGCCCAACTCGTAGATGTGGAACCTGAGGTCTCCTCCTGACATAAGGGTCATGACCAGACACAGGTGGGTTTTGCTTTGGTAAGCGTAGGCCAGGTTCACAATGAAGGCGCTGTTGACCTTCTCCAGGATCTGCTTCTCCGTAAGGGCCAGCCTCTCTCCTCCTTTCTTCTTCAGACGCTTCTTGTCCAGCTTCTTGCAGGCGTACATCTGACCTGTGTGCTTGACCTGGACCGCACACACCTGTCAGAAAAGGGCAGCATGATTCATTTTAATACCAAGACTGGTTTTTAGCGTCTGACAGATTGTTTTAGTATCTTAAAATCCACTGCCTGGTCACATTGCTGCCAAAAAAAAAGGTCACTCAGTCTAATTATTATGACTTCCTGTAGCTTTCCTATTGCTTAGAGTTCAATCTTTATGCTGCCTTGCAAACTGAAGCCTTTTTCTCAAGTTAGCCTCACCAATTAGTGGTTATTGAGTTCTCCTCAAATTGTGGAATTGCTCTTTCTTTCACTATTAAACATAACCCTGAGTTCTGTTGTTTTTCTTTAATTAGATGTCACCAATCGTTTAAGTGACAAGTGATTCATCACCCATCAGTCATTCGGGGTTTTTCCTACCACATTTCTTCCTCAAAGATGATTGTTCCCCACTATCCTTCCAGTTTCTAATTGTGGATTGGACAGTTCTTAACCCACTTCCTTACAGTTTTAGTAATTTCTGCAGTCTGCTTAGATGTTTTCTCTGCTTGATGGAACAGACTAACCCTTCTTCCATGACCACAGGAAGTGTCTTTTTATATGATTGTCAAATGAGAAGGTGGCTATTCCTTCAGTTTTGGGTCAAACAGCTTATCAGCTGAAAGATCATCAGCAGTGCAGTAATTACCCATTTACTTTCTGCTGACTTTTTCCTGTGCTGATATTTTTTCTTGCCAGCAATGGCGGAACAGAAAATTGAGAAAGATATGGGACATTAGGACAAAGCACTCAAAGCAAAACCTTGTGCTATGTGAATTAAAATTTGTCTTAATCTCTTGCTAACCTTTTGCTCGTGCAACAAACAGATGATCTCATGATGAGCGCTCACACTGATCGGGTCAGAAGTTCACATATATTAAGCAAGAATATCATCTTCAATCTGGACTTTTAATAATTTATTTAAACCTGTGATTTTAAAGAATGAAATGATTATGAAACAAAAAGCGTCAGTTGTTTAAAAACAATAGAGTGCCCATGTTTGAATTATTTGTGCACCTACTTTAATCAACACATGGTCAAAATGATACATGTCCCTAAATCTAAAAGTCTGGACACATCTGACTCACTTCATGCAGTCAATTTCTCCAGAGTGCTGCAAATGATCTCATTACTTGACTCTGGTGTGTTGAAGTAGGGACACATGTAAAAGTTGCAAAGCACCATCCCTGCGCTGTAGTTTTAATGAGCTAGAGAAAAGCCTATTAATTTGTCTGTGTTCTACTTTGAACATGTTGATTTTGATGGGAAGCTTTGTACCGACCTCGCCAAAGCCACCTCTGCCCAAACTCCTGAACTCGTAAAAGTATCTGTCAGTAATCTTCTGCCTCTCGCACTCCTTCCACTGCAGGAATCGGTAAAAGAAGGGGCTTTTCATGTACTCCAGGAAAGGTTTTCCTTTCAGAAATTTTCTAGTCGCTTCTCTCATCTGCTCCACGGCTGCCTCGTCGTTTTTGTTGAAAAGAGACAGGCACGCCTTGACGTCCTCCGCTGTGAGGAAGGAGAGGAAAGTCTGAGACTGAGGCTGACAAAACTTTGACAGTATCCTCTGTTTGGCCTTTTCCTTGGTTCCGTCCTCGGCGACGCTCCAGTTGCTCAGCTCCTCCAGAAACTCAGCAACAGCCACACACTGAGAGTCAGAGGTCAGGAGAAACTGCTGAAACAACTTCCTTCCTATAGGCTGCTGCTCACAAAGTGACTCATAGGTCTTCTCCAGTGCTGCCCGAGGAGCAGAGGACTTCTTTGGCGTGGGCAGCGTCAGAGACACTCGCCGCATTCTTAGCTCGTTGCTATCGGGCTCCAGAGCTCCCAGGTAGGCTGTGTTGGCCACCAAGCTGACCAGACCTTCCAGGTCACCCATGGGCGGATAAATCCTGAGGCGTACTGGGAAACAGCTGTTGAACTAAGAACACTTAAATTCGCCCATCTGGAAAATCGAGGCACAAGAGAGCCCATCGAGCTCCCGCATCTTGAACGTTCTCGCTGCCTCGTCCCACACGGCCTCGCATGTTTTTGCAAAGACGACACATGGGGAAAGCAACTTATGCGGTTTGAAGTTAAGAGGATTTAGACTGGTCTATTATTAGGAGATGCAAAGTGGCTGTGTGCAACCGCTGAACTGCCACTCTGACATGAAGCGGTGCCAGCTCCAACCTTGAAGTCACTGGAGACCACTGAATTTATGAGTTTACACAGACTTCTTTAGAGTAACCCCTCTTATTGTAATAGGAGTCAGGTTTTTACTACATTTAAAAAAAAAAAATACAAACAAAAAAAAAAAGACATTATGTTGTGAAAAATACTTATTTCTTACAGCCATTTTTATTTATACTCATGTTGGTACAAAGCACTGAGGTTGCTTCTTTTTTCACATCAGCCTCAGGTTGAACAAGGTTGATGCAGCCTTCCAGCCAATAGCATCTCTTATTCAATTATCCGGCCATCTCTCTTCCACTTACTCTCCCGTTTATTGGTTTTTGAAAACAAAAATTCAAACTTTTACTTAGTTCATTGCTTCGTTCATTGGGTTTCAAATATAACCACCGGGAACACCTTGACACTGGAACAATGCCAGCCTTACATGTAATCCAATGCTCACAATATAATGGGTAACAAGGTTACCTGCCATGTAGAGCAGTTTCGCAGCCTAAGCACAACCTGTAACCAATCAGTACCACATGTACACTCTATAAAAGCTGTTTTTGTGTCTATAAAAGGCTCAGAGGAGCATGCTAGACAGAATGGGAATTTCAAACATCTAACTGGAATCAGAATGTAATTAAGCTGCAAGGTTTCAGTGTGCAGGTTTTAATTATTTGTGATATACTTTAAAACTCAAAGTCCTATTCTGACAAATAACTGAAAATTTCAAGACTGAATGAAGTATCTGTCACACTTTGACACCTTTATTTGAATTGTATGAATTTTATTCTTAAGAGTGTCTGAATCACAGTTATTCACAATCCTTGATCCTTAAAGAAGAAACTCCCATTTTCACGTTGTGCCAAACACCACAGCAGACATTAATGTAAAGCTAACATGACGCTCCAACACACTTTATTCTGAAGTGTGATCCCTTCAGCCACGAATCTGTGCAGCTCTAGCTGTGTCCATTGTCCTCCTTTGACACCAGGTATAACGGAAACATGCAATTGAAAGGGAGAGGACAACGCAGGACATACTGCCGGGATCAGTGAGAAGTCCGTCACCATGTTCTGGTGCATCTGTGCACAGTACATCTGGATGTGGTGCTTATTTGCCGATTCTCTGCACCACCCAGTCCTGCTGGCAGAGGGGGCAGCGGTTGTTCTGCTTCACCCAAAGTGACATGCAGCAGTTATGGAAGGAGTGGTTGCACTCTCCCCATACAACTGAAAGACAGAAAACAAACACAACCTGCTGAGTTCAATGACTACACCAGACAAAACTATTTAGAAAATGTTTTTTACAGAAAATACATCAGGGAGGTGGGTGAAAAAACAAAGTAGCAATTGTTTTACAAGTTTGGGGTGGGCGATATGGACTTAAAGTTTCATCACAGTACGTTGTGGTACTATTGTGATAACGATAAAAGTGAGGATATCAATTATTTACTATTCTTTTTTTTTTAGATAACGGAATGGCACAGCAATCATAGCCCCACAAACACAAATAATTCTCTTTAATTACAGAATCCCATGACTATTGTTAGAAATAGAACTAGGGAATTGTAGGTTGATTGTATTTTGCCATAACACTCAGTAGCAGCAGCAGTAGCAAGGGAATTTCAATGAGTGTTTGTCTGAGATCATGCTGTTTCTACAGGGTTTTCAAACAGGGATAGAACTATAGTCGTAACATCTGACGACATATTTCAGTTAAAATAACTCCGTTTATCTTTCTTGGGCTCTGAAATAACATATGCTGCTGTAGTTCTTCTGAATTTCTTTAAACAGGTTTCTGTAATTAGCAGGCTGAATGTTGTTTTTCCTGACAGCTCCCACTAATTAGCCAACGCTAGCTTGTTTGATTAACTTAACAGCTACTGCTATTAGTAAATTGTGCTTTTTTGTGTCAAGTATCTTACCAACACAGTCTTCTTGTTTATTCTCCGCCTGGCATCGAAGGCAGGCGTCTGTAAAACGTAAAGCGAACAGCGTTACTTCTTCATTTCTACTGTTACAAACCTGTTAGCTTCATTAGCCGTGGGTGAGAGCTGAGCTAACAACTCATCCAGACTCACCCATTACTTGTACCCGACAAATGGCACAAGTATCGCACTCAACGTCCCAACTCCACATGGCTACTGCATTCCACTTCTTCAGGGAAAACATCTTGTCCCCACCCGACTTAGAGCCCGAAGAGGTGCTGTGCGACAGGACTAAACCCGGCTCGTCACCGTCATCCATCTCTGCCGCAAAACGGTGCTAGCTGGCGTTAGCTTAGCTGCACAAAATGGAAGGACGACAGCTGTGCTAATGCTAACCATGTTAGCCAGCGTCTTGTTCCTATAGCGACGGAAGAGGACGCTGTTTGCCAGGCATTAAGTGGAAACCCTTTTCATATAAAAATGTTTCAAACTATAAATATCTACATTGTTGTATTAACTTAAAGTTAACTTATTTCAGCAATTTGAATAACATATGTGTAACTTCTATTGGCAGTTATTTCAAATAGTTAAAAAAATGTAAAGTAATTTAATGTTGATTAATAAATATACACATTGGAAGGTATGTTTCATTTAAAATAACCACAAAAGGAAGAAGCTGGCTCTTCCTCATGCAAAGGGTGGAAAGGTGGAAAGTTTAGTGAAAGAAAAAATGTGAAAGATTTATTTAATTCATTGAGATGCATCTTAAATTAAATGACCCTTTGAGTACGGGCATTTACTTTTAAGATCTTTTAAATAACAAATGTTAGACAGACATCCAAATTCACAGCAAGGAGTTGTAAAAGACTGTAATAAAATGAATGTTATGTGATTTATTTTTTTTTCCAACACTTACACTAGTTTCAGGATGCTCGTTTGGATACATCCTCATAATAATTTTCTTTGAAGATTGCCACCTGGAGTATGATGACAGAAAGAGAGAAAAAAGGTCTCAAGTTTCTTTTTACCCCTGAATGCTTCAGAGGCTGGAGCTCTCTGTACGCAGCTCACTGCTGGAGCAGCAGCAGCTTTCATGTTTCCCCCGTCTCTCTGGACACTGAAGACTTTTAAAGGTTCTCACCAAAGCTTCAGCCAGCTGATCTGGACGATTACACTCCTAGGGAAAACACTGTGGACTGGTTTAGAGGCACTTATACTATCATGACCGCAAGGACCCAAAGACCTGCAGGCAAGGAGGAAGACATAATGAACAAACCGACAGGTAATTTAACAGGAGTGGAGTAGATAAGTTGTTTTGTAATTCAAGCTTTAACTTTGCAATCTCAAAAGTCGTTTAACACTCTGGATCCTTAATTGTCAGTGACAGATGATGAAACTCTAGTAGATGTTACCCAAACTATCCAGTCTGAAAGGTATTTGACAAAAGGTCAAGCAACCTATTACCATCCTTGTAGCCGTTGTGTTTTGCTATTATGTGGTTTATTTGTTTAACACCTAATTACATGTCATATAAATGACTTTGTAAACAAGTTTATTTGAAGTTGAATCCAATGTGGTCCAAATTCAGTTCAGGTCATATTGTGTGTAACTAAACTGAATGTGAATTTTCTACTTATATTTACAGTTTTTATTGTGACAGAGTTAATGTATGTTTATTAGCTTGTTGGATGAACTTTAAAGTTATTTCTGTCAAAAGTTTAACATGAGAGCTGATATGATTGCTCGTTTTAATTTAATTACATTTTCGTTCTGCAATTTGTTTTATCCCAAAAAGTGCTTAAGGTACTCCCTGACTCGCTTTATGCAGGTATTTCTCTGTAAAGCTTCATACATCTATTTGTACACTTTTTCAGTTATTGTTATTCCTCCTCAAAAAGCCAAATGTTTCTGATAACTTTAGTTATCTTTGGATACTTATTTCCACTGTGAATTAATGTGAGCTCATGTTTTTTTCAGGGTTTTTATGCATGATACCTGACTAGTTCAGATTTCTCATTAATGTATTTACACAGATCTTCCCGCCAACAAAAATGTGGTCGATTAGTAGTAGTTTTAAATGTTCACACGTGTGTCAGACTTTGGGCTTTGATTATGTTTGGAAGAATATATATTTAGGAAAATCCTTTTTTTTTTTTTTTTCAAAGTAATTGAAAGTTAATTGCCCAAATGTGGGGAATTGATTGTCTGCTTTCCTGTACTTGGATAATATAGAAACAATTCCTTCCAAAAGCTGTAAGACTGAATGAACATAATCATCTTAAAATCTGAGTTTAAACTATTTCTGATGTAATCAAACGCTTCCCTGTTGTAAATCTGCTGAGATGTGTCCAGATGTGCCCAGATGTGAGCATGGAAGGAGAGAAGGCTGCCAAGTGTTTGCACAGATGGTGGAAAAAAAAAATTCACATAGATCACTTACAAGTAACTTTGGGCAATTAATGACTGAACAAGTGTATCATTTTCAAATTAGTTTGTATATCTGAGAAGAACAGGAGTTTTAAAAGCTCCTCGGAGTACAGCTTGTTTTACATAGTGTCGTGTGTTATTCATCCTGGTAGTATGATCAAAGTTCGTCGTTTCCTCCGTGGTTCACAGAGGTGGTGCTGAGGGTCCGGAGAGCTCTGTGGCTGGTACTGAGCATGCTCAGTCTGTCTCTGCTGCTGGTGGTGCTGGGAGCCTACACAACAACGCGCGCAGAGAGCCTGAACGTGACGGGCTACATGTCAGGAGTTTTTGTAAGTAGTGTCAAAAAGTTGCAATCCGTCGCAACAAGCTTAAAGTTTTGTCTTCTGGCCTCCGCAGGTGTTTAGCTCAGACACAGCTTTAATATTAAATGGTTATGAAATGTAATTAACATTCTACTGCTGTTGTTTGCATTCAGTGTATTCTGATATTCCTCAAACAGCAGCATCTACTGCATCTTTGTACTATAACTGCATTGAGTTTTGTTTACCTTCATCACGATGTCACACATTTTTCATGCAATGTCAGAACTGCGCCACACAGGCAGCTTTAAAGCTTTTGTTGAGATTTTTTTTTCTTGGAAAGGAGCCAACATTGAAAAAGAAAGCATCAGAGCTTTTGATTAACATGAATCTTCTGTCCCTTGCAGCTGACTCTCGGTTGTTTCCTGGGACTTTTAGGACTCCTCCTAGAAGAGAACGGCAAGCAATTGGTACTGTAAAATTCAATGCAATGCCTAAGATGTTCACTTTCCACTGCCATGATTTCACTTTCCACTGCCATGATTTCACTTTCCACTGCCATGATTTCTCATCGTGTTTTACTGAACAAACTCAGCATATTACTGTTATTGTTTCATCTCTTTTCAGTCATTTTGTATTAGGTTTCACACTGATACCTTAAGGTTTCTTCATCATTTTGGTGGCTGGTAGTTCTTCATTTGGAAATTAGTGCTCGAGGCAGTCCTTAAAGAAACCCCGCCAGTCTTAAAAAGACTCAAGACTTAAGAGGTTCTTCCAGAAACAACAACCTTGACGAAACAAATCCCACGCAGAATCTCAACAGATGAATAGATGTTAGGTCCAATAAACGAGCTGCCGTTCGCTGATATGACGTATCCGGGCGTTGGTTTTAGGAAAACATATTCCTGGCTCCCGAAAATTTGGTGTTTTCAGTTTCAAAGGTTACACAATCAAGGTTTTATGTTTCTACAGAACAGTTTCATTTTGCTCATTGTGGATAACAAATGAACTGTAATGATGCTCCAACAAACCAGAGGTGAAACCTGAGCTTCTCCAAGCTTGTTTTTGTTTCTTTCTTTTTTTTTTCTACATTAGATACAAGAGAGTATCTAGAGCTGCACACAAATTATTATT
>NW_015112773.1:699733-737135 GCF_001443285.1 Poecilia latipinna | reverse complement strand
TGAAACCTGAGCTTCTCCAAGCTTGTTTTTGTTTCTTTCTTTTTTTTTTCTACATTAGATACAAGAGAGTATCTAGAGCTGCACACAAATTATTATTTCTGCCTGGGAGTCTAAATAATGCTTTGTTATTAAAGATTAACTCAAAGGGAAATCAAGTGTCACGAGTTTGTTCAAAGAGCTTTTGTAGAGGTTGATGACTGTGAGCAGAAAGGACCTCCAGTAGCAGTCTGTGTCACAGTGAATCTGAAGGAACCTCTGAGATAAGTACATGACATTATAGGTGGTTAATTTTCATTTCTAGTTGTGTTTGTGGGTTGATGTTAAAGCTCAATAATAAGTGCAGGGATAAAAAGCACAAAATAAAAAAAACAACCTCTCTATTAGGTTGAAGGTGAGGGCAGAATTATAAGTGGACAAAGACCTGAAGTGCAGTCAAATATAAACCATTATTTTAGTCAGCATAAATAATTTATAGCTTTCTAACATTTCCACGATCCTAGAATGCAGAGGGGACTGCAGAACTGGAATGGCTGAAACATTTGGCAAACGCGGAGATGAGGCAGGATGAGTGAAAATCTGTTTTTTATTTAAAAGCTGTTTTGATTCATGTAATGAGCTTAGCCAATGAAAATATGATTGATGGCTTTAGAAGTGCAGTATTACAGACTTGCTATGCACAAATTGAAAACATCAATTTCTGGCACGTCTTCTAATCTGTGTTCATAAACTCATTTGTAAAGTTTGATGGATCTGGGGGGTTTTTTTAATCAAGCTTTTCCACTTTTACACACTTTTAGGGAACCATGCCTACAGATTTGCATAAGCATGGCTTTCTTTTTTTTTATATTGCATGTCATTTACTTTCTGCATACTTTCTTGCACTTATAGACAGCTGTTGTGTGGAGAGTTTAGATTTGTTGTTTGAAAATATGGCAGTAAACAAGAGCAAGATGATGTTTCATGGTAAAAATACCATGACTTTATTCACAGAATGTTCACCTGCTCTCAATAAAAGAACCAAGAAAACCAAGAAAAAGCCACTCAGTTTGAAGAAATGTACTGCCCTGCAACACATGCTGTTCATTATTTAAAATAAGAAGGATTAAAGAATTCAAATATTCTCACAAATGTTATAAATGTATTGAATTTTCCACATTCAGGCTGGTATACAGTGAATAATGTTTGAAAAGTGCACAAAAAGATAAACCAAACTGTGAAAGAAAAGGAACATTTTTACAAATAAAATTATGTAAAGTAAATGTTTTCAGCCCGCTCTATTCTAAAACTCCTAGATAAAATCTAGCCGCATCAACGGTCTTCAGTTCTCACCGAATTAGGGAATAAAGTGCAAATATGTGTAATTTAATTTCAGGATTTATGCAGCTGCTCTGATTCACAGAGGGTGAATCTGTTGACACGACAACTATTGGTCATGCTATTGAACTCCAATCTGGTGTTTATGGAGGAGTTGGAAGAAGAAAGCTATTGTTAAAAAAAAAAAAAAAAAGCCTCAACAAGTCATATTTGCTGTTTGTCAGAAGCCTGCAGAAGACACAGCAAAAAGGTTGAATAGTTGATAAAATATAAATACTTTTTCAATGCGCTATACGTTTCCTTGCAGCTCTGAGGAAGACCCAGAGAGAAATTAAAAAGTAATGCAAAAAGAAAAATACTGAAAATATTCAAAAATTGTTCAAGCTAAAAAAAGTTTTGGGTTTTTTTTTAAAACAAAAGGTTTGGAAGAGCACCTGCCAACAATCTGACAATGAGAAACATGGAAACCTGAAAGCATTAGGGAAAAACTCCAAAACAAAAACAAGATACACATGTATCAAAATTACTAAAATCACTAAATCTAAATCACAGCCAGAGCAGACATCGAAAGCTGAATTTTGACTTAATAATGAGCATATTCTATATATTCTTTTCCCATTTTTCCCTCCTCAGCTGACGGCTGCCATCGTGTTCCTCAGCTTCGGCGTCATCGCCTCCTTTCTGTGCCTGATGATTGATGGAGTCGGCGTCCTCTTAAACATGGTGTGGGTTACACTCCTTCTTCTGTGAACACATTAACTTCAGATGGTTGTGTTTAATGCAGCCGAAACAGACAAACCACGGCCCTGTTTTAGCTACGGTCACAGCACGACCCTGTTGTGAAAGCTGAAGATGACGAGAAAAGTTTGGTTTGTGTTTTATCAAAAACTTCAGACATCAGATGTTTTACTTTTCATCTAATCTGATAAATACTGTATGGTGACATCGTCACTGGTTGTCAGCTCATCCAGTGACGAGGAGAAAGGAAGGGGAAATGCTTTAAACAAGCAGTAGTTTGGAGACCTAACAATCTGGCATCCTACCTAGAGATTTAGGAGCACTCTATTGCAGTGCCCAGTGTGCACTCTTTTATTTATTCATTTATTTATTCAATTTTTTTGCGTAGAAATAATATTAAATAGTGTTTTGAGTGTTTATTAGTCAATGACTTGTTGACATGTTTCTGTCAGGACGTGCGTCCCCTGAAAGCAGGGAGGTGTCAGTATTACAGCAGCGGCAGCAGCTACGTCTATGAGAACTTCTACACTACGGTGAGCGATGATGACGAAGAGAAATATTATTCTCATCTGGCTAAGTCGCGAGAATCTTAAACCGAATTAAGGTTATTTTCAGGTGCCGTGTTGGAATCTGAGGGAGTCCTGCACCATGACCGTACGAAGCGGGACCTGTTACTGCTGCGACCTTTACAACTGCGCCAAGTGAGAGAATCGTAGTTCTCCTGAGTCTTTTCAGCTTCCACGTCACGTCAGACACTTCTTTTGTTTTATGGATGTTGCCCAGCCAGCATGCCTAGGTGGGCCCCATGTGGGGACAAGGAGGGCAGACTATATGGGTCCCATATGGGTTTGTCCGCGGGTTCCACGATGGCCCCACATGGGTTTGCCCATGTAGGGCCAGAGCCCACATGGGCCCTGCATGGGCCCTATATGGTGGTGGCCCACATGGGTTTTGTCCAATTAGGGCCCATGTAGCACCCATGTGGGCTGTGGCCCTACATGGGCAAACCCATGTGGGGCCATCGTGGAACCCGCGGACAAACCCATATGGGACCCATATAGTCTGCCCTCCTTGTCCCCACATGGGTCCCACCTAGGCATGCTGGCTGGGTTGTTCACTGATGCAGAACAGAGATTTGGGGGTTTTATAACGTGACTGATGAAGCAAAACCCCTTCTTTGTTTTCCAGTGGAGACTACATGAACAGTTACTTTGAGTTTGTTGGAGTGCAAAGCTGTGAGGAAGTTTTCACCCTGTACATTTTAATCTGGACCCTCACCGGCGTGAACCTGGTGGCCTTTTTCACTGGGATACTGACCGCTGCCGTGCTGGGAAACATCAAGTACTTGGTAAGATAATCCACAGCACCGTCATGCATCCTCATGTTTGTGATTGTGATTGAAGGGTCCGATCCGGGCCTGAGGAGTTAAGGAAGCGAAGTGGGATATAATACATCCAGTGTGATTTTTAAACGCCACACTAAATATATATGAAGAAATATTCATTGCTGATGATGAATAAAACTTAATTTCTTAAAAATGTACATATTTTGGTGCTAGATTTTCCTCATTAACTCAACGTTTCCACTGGTGTTTTTACTGTTTATCTAAGATGATGAGCTCCACCTCTTTGAGGCTGCATGGCCCTTTACCTTTACCCTAATCTTTAGTTCGCCACACAGACTCTGAGCAGATAGGTGGACGATTCCCATATCTGGATATTATATGCAGTAATTGCTGCAAGTCGACGGCTTGAGGTGATGAGCTGGTTTTACTTAAATACAAACTATTTTACAAGCTTGGATTATTTACTAAATGTCACAGGATCTTATTTTTGTCCTTGGTCAAATTGAAATGTATTTGCTCTGTAAATTAATAATGAACAAAATTAAAATTCTCCTTTGTCCAGTCACAGTTTCAAATGTTACAAAATCAGTTTTGAAGACAATATAAAGGTTTTTTTAAACTAAATTTCCCAGAGTGTCTGAGCTCGGTTCCCGCTGAGGGATCCAGCCTGTCTTGAATCTGCACGAAAAACTCCCTGAATATTTTAGCCTGTCTAGTTAAAGCAACAAAGAAACCCTAAAAGCCGTGGAATGAATATCTGCAGCAGGACCACACAGCCTGTGTCGTCCTTCACTGCTTGTTGTTCCTCCACTAAATGATTCTCGCTGCAGTTCATTTGGTCATCGGCAGCAATTAATGAGGTGACTTCTCTGAGTTTTCACCTCCTCACTCGTCTTTGTGCCGCTCCGTGTTTTCGCTGTCGGATTGTAAACACGTGGTCCTTTTGTTTCCCATGGAGGCCTGTGTGATCCTCACGTCTCATGGTTCATCCTTTTCATTCATTTCAATGTGTGGGAGAAGGCAGAAGGCGACTCTTCTCTCCCACACGTCGAGTCTCTATAAATATGTGATATATGTTCAGCAAATATTTATCATGTGCTGATGTTCATCCTGTAGTTGCTTCATCCTACAGGATGATGCATTTTTTTTTTTGTGAAAGTGCAGTGATGTCCATGTCTGTGTTGTTAATTTTTCAGCTGAAGTTGTTATCTTAAATCAGGGATACTCACAGCTTCCAGCAAAGACCACCCAAACTCAGGATCTGTTGTGTTTTTGTTCCTGCACTTTTTTCTTTCGGGTCCAGATTCATTAGATGCAGATGAACAGAGCATTTCTGCCGGAGCATTTGTGATCTTGCATTATGCATGTCTGTATTTGCGTTTATTCTTTGACATTTTTGGGAAGACTTTGTTTTTCCACAAATCACGTCTTTGTGTCTTTTAAATTCAAAATCGTTCAGTTTCTTCAACGTTTATATTCTAATCATGTTGACTAAGTGGCTTTAAATAAGCTCTGTCATGGTTATTAAAAATAGCAGGTATCTGAGTAATCTATTCAGAATGCACTTAGTTTAGTTTAGTTATTTTAAACATATTCACATTCACAGTTCAAATACCGTGATATATATTTTTGATAGATATTTGTCTGTAAAGGAGGTAGGTAGAAGTATTAACTTATTTAAACCCTTTCTTTTATATGTCTTACTTTACACATTATTCTTTACTTAAAGAAAAGGAAAAAATAAAGAAAGCCATAAAAAACAGGACAATATCTATGACAACAGACAGATAAAATACCAATTTCTTTCAACCAAACATTTATCCCTAAAAACAAATACTTTATGAAGATGAAGTATTTTATTCTCCAGAGAACAGAATTGATTTCACTCCATCTGTACCACATACCTGTAAAAAGAAAGACAGAAACAAAGAAAAAATAAAGAAAGAAAGGAAGAAAGCAAAATAAATATTAATCTGTATTTTTCATGCTTTTTTTTTCATTTAAATAATTATATTTTTGCTTGCGTGATTTTCTTTCCTTTTGAAGAGGAGCACCAACCCGGCTGCTGTTTACAGCACAGCATCTTCCCCTACAGCTCCCCTGCTGACGGACGACGACACTCACACTCAGCCGCTTCTTCCTGTCGGTATTCAGTCAGCACCAGATACACACAGTTCTTCTCACTTGTCAGATTAGTCTCAATCTTTTCCTGATTTATGTTTGTCTCCTCATAGGAACATTCAGGGTAAAAACTTTGAACCTCCACCAAACATCCTGAAAAACGTGATTAGTAAAGTAGACTAAAAATATAATAATGATAATACCTTCTTTGTTAACTTACAGCAGAATAAGGATCCAAAACAAATGTTTAAATCGATAAAGTGATGGTTGTCCAGACAAAGAGAGAACCAGGACTCTGGGGGGACAGAGGTGTGTCCACTTTGGACACAACTCATTTTCATTTTGGGCCAAATCTAGATCGTGAATGCTCTTAAAGGGCCGGTTGTGCCAAAATGTGTTGATAAAACCTGTTCACGAACTGCTAAAATATCAATGAATTATTCAAATTAAATAATATTATTGAACATCTTTTCAGTCCCTCCTGGATTTTGTGATTCTTTTTGCTATAAAAATCATCGTGGAAATATTTGCGATATTTGTGCTTATTTATGTCGGTAAATGTGACTTTTTATCACTCACGGTGTAGCTCATGGGCTACAATCTGATGTCACTTAAAGCTGAGGCAGCCGTTTAGTACAAGGAAGAAAGTTTTGACAATTTTTGAGAAAAATTTGCAATAAACTCCCAACTGATTAATATAATTTGGCAGTAAACAGATCAAGACTGCATTGATTTGATTGAAAACATAATATTTGAGCACACTTAGTGTCTAGTTTCAAATCTAGAGGGCCACATAAAAAGCTGTGGTATGCTGGATTTGGCCCTCGGGCCTTGAGTTTTACACCTGTGATCTAGGGAAAATAATAACAGATTCCTTTCTCTGTGTGATCCAACCTTGTAAAATATTATAGAGGAACACTGAGTGTTGTCCTGTTGGCAAAAAATAGACAATAAAAAGCATAAACAAGAGTGGCAATAACTGTGCTGCTGGCAATTTTCCCTAAAGATTTAAATATTTCTAAGATTTTCACTGTAAAAGCATAATTTATCACGAGGGATATAATTATTTAATACTACCAGCGCAGCAGATATGATGATAAACTAAAACACTAGAAAAAGCAAGGAGATTTTTTTAGTTTTTTTTTTTTTTTATAAACTGCAGTGTTAATGTTTTGCTACTGGACTCTCTCCAAAGCAACGCTCAGAGTCGGTGGATCACTTCAGCTTGCATGAGAGAGTTTTTTATACTGATAGTAAAGTATCTGGTCACAGTATGTGTTTCAAGACATTTAGCGTGCTCCACGCTATTACTTAACGCTTCAGGTATTTTAATGGTATACAGGCAGATGAGACACTTTAAGAAGGAGAAACAGCTGGTTCTGTTGTTAACGTGGCCTGAGATGCAACTCACAGAGCTTCCTCTAGAAATCAAATGGAAAAGCCTCGTCTCTGTTTCCAGTTTCACACTCCAGAAAGAAGCACGTTTTCCACAGTAAATCAACGACAAGATCTGCGGTCCAAAATGCAAATCTTGTTTTTATTGTAGTGTCATTTGAAACAGAGCTCAGTGAAGTACTCAGTTGCTTAACAGCGTGAGTTGCAGCTCGACAGAGACTGGATCATGTGTCTGAGATGCATGTTATTTCATCTCTTTCTTCACGCTGTCAGTTCTCCCTCGTCTATAGATTAAAAACCAAAACATCGTGAAAGAGGCCACAGCACTGAGAGATTTCAGGTGTAGTTTAAAGTCACTGGAGAAAAATGTTGCTTATCTTTTAGTAGTACTAAGCAAATACCTGTGTAGCTTAAGCTGGAAGCTACACGTGATGGACTGTCATTAAAAAAATAACAAATTCAACAACTGACTTAAGCTCAGGCATAGGGGACAGATAGACAATAAAATAGCAAAAGAAAAGAAAAAACTGAGCTGAAAGGCAAGAAAAAGGTTCAAGAAAATTAAAAAGTAATGCAAAAATATTTGCAAAAAGCTATAAATGACCAACAAATATGCACTGCAATATCTAGAGACATAAAATAACTACAGGGAGACACACATGACTGCAGAGGAGGAATCCATGAAAATGTAATTTAAAACCAACAAACCCTTCAAAGTAATAAAGGAAAACCCTAAATTGCTACAAAATGCACAATTTGGTCCCACATTAAAAGATCTCTGTTGTCCTGTTTGAGTTTTAAAAAACCCAAAAAACTATTTAATTGTGATTTTGGAAGTTTGACAATATATTTTGTGCTGTAGCCAGAAGTTTAGATTCACTCATCAACAGTCTGATTGTTGAATTACTTTGGGGTTTCTAAGGATGCTTTCAAAAACATTATTTTTTACATCATGGAAAGGCTGTACAGCAAACTAATCTGATGATTTCAAAAAACTAAAGAAAAATTAGATGCAAAAGTTTACATGCCTCTACGAATATTTGTTAAAATGGACAAACCCGGTTATTTCTGACTAAGAGAAATATTGTAAACAGATCCTTTAACTAAAATGATAAAATGACATACATGACCTCTTTATTTATGTCACTGGTGTTGCAGTGTTACACAGAGATGGGGATTTAGGTGGAAACGTGTGAAGCCAATGTAAAGTAGACTTTTGTTTAAGTTGTTTTCAGGCCAAAATTGCAAATTAATAAAAGAAATAAAATAGAAAAAAAGTCAAACTGAAACCTATAAATCATCCATTTCTATTTATACGATGACAAGATTGCATTAGTTTGATCCTTGCCTTTTACAAGCTCACAATAATGACTCGTGGACTCATAGAGATTTTTCAGGAAATTAAAAACAAGAACATGTTTTTAATTTCCTCTTTGTCCTGTCCATCCAGAGGATGTCAGAGTTTTTCCCTCCCGGAGAGCAGACCGCTGCTACTCAGAGTTTTGCTCCAGCAGAGTCCAACCCGCCTCCCTTCAACCCGCTGACCACCCTGCTGTCTCAGAGAGTCCACGGCCTCTCTGCATGAACCGCAGCATCACGCCGAACACAACGTCAAGAGGACGGAGAAAATCTGCACATTTTATTCAAGAACTGAGCTTTATGAAACCCAGTACAGAGCTGTAACAATGTACAGGTTCAAAAATATTCACTTTTGGAGGTGATAACGGATGATAATGTGTGTGATTCTTTAACATCTTGACTGTTTGGTCAAGATGTTACTTTTATGCCAGATGCAACGTAAAGGAAAAGCTGCAGAAGTACAGAAATTACTTTTAATATAGTGAGATTTTTCTTGGCATTTTAACATTCTGTTGTTGACACACTCTGCCTTGAAGAAGTACTTATGTCACCACTTGGCCTTTATCACTTTTTGTTATGCTATATAACCTCAAACAGCAGAAAAATAGGGCTTCTGAAAAGTGTGGTGTACATTTGTATTCGGACTTCCTGAGTTAATACTGTGTAAAGCAACTTTTTGCCACAATTAAGGTTGTAAAGGGTTTGGGTGTGTATCTGCCAGCTTTACACAATAATTTTCAAAACTGTTGAGTTAAAGAAAAAATTTAGTCAATAAAGTAAATTCAATAAGCACTTTTTATTGCCACTCTACTATATAAACTACAGCTCCTCCAGAGCAACCATGGATCTGTCGGCTACTTCTCTGATTTACTCTCTTCTTGCGTGCAAGCTTTAGACCAGTGGTACCCAAAGTTGGTCCTAGTGGGCCGGCCTCCTGCACGTTTTAGTTCTCTTCCTAGTGGTAGTAACAATCTTTTCAGCATGTCAATGTTTCTAACGAGTCATTATGTGATGCAGATGTGATCAACCAGGGAGAGAACTAAAACATGCAGGATGCTGGCCCTCGAGGACCGACTTTGGACACCCCTGCCTTAGACAGATATCCATACGTTCTTAAGTTTGCAGTTTTGTCATATTGTTTCAATATTCAGATATTGTCTTGGGTTGTGCTCAGCAATGTTCAAAGCTTGGGAAATCGCTCTGTAACCTAACCCTGCTTTAAACGTTTCTGATGTTTTCCTTGGAGACAAAATGTGGAAAGTATCAGAGTCTGTGAGTTCGAGCCTTAGTCCAAATGCAGCATCAACCGAAGTCAAGGAATAATCAGTGTCTCCTCCAGTTTCTAGAAGACATTGAAAGGCGATCATGTTTTAACCGCTACGTTTTATGAATGAATATAACATAAGTCTGTCTCCAGGTGTTTGACACATGTATGAGCTGTAACTATGGTCTCTGTAAAGCAGAAAAGTTAAAAATTTGTGTGAAACCAAACAGAAGTTTCCCTACAATGTTTGGTTTGTGTATCATTTCTTATCTTCTTGCATCAAAACATTAAAGGTTCATTAAAGGGATAAAAACAAACCAAGTAAGAAAAACTACATAAATGTTGGGCTAAGTCCCATTTGATCCCATAGACAAGCATTTTGAGTGGGTTCTTCCTTTCGGTGTGAAATCAGGTGCCTCCTCCGTGGTTCGGCCCAATTTCAAGTCACTTTGCAACAGTGACATGATTTCTAATTGAACAGAAATAATTCATACCAATATAATCAAATCATACAGACAGATTAGATTCAATGAGCTGCAGAGCTTTCTTGCCCTAAATATAACACAAAATAACCTAATTCAGCTTTTACTGCCACTTGGTCAAAATGTTATCTACTTAAAATAACCCAGGAACTTCCACTGAAACAGTGACTTTGCAGCAATTTCTCATTTTAAGCAAGCATGCGGTGATGGAGCAAAGAAACAACTTCCTTCAGAAAGGAAGGAAGACGTCTGGGGCATCATAGTTTATAGGTTAAGATGGCCCAGTCAAAGTTCATGTCAAAATCCATTTGCAAAGGCAAAGCTGACGTTCTGAGGTGCTTTCTGTGGATTCTGAATGCACATTAGGTGTTTTGTGAAAAGTAAAAAAAAAAAAACTGCAATTGCAACTACAGAGCATGATAGAGCTACAGATATTGACTTTGTAATGCTGAATACAAAATAAACTCAACCGTTTTATTTGAAAACCAAGAAAGAAAATTAAAAATCATATATTCTTTCTCTCCTATCTCACAATCATTCATTACTTTGTGTCAATCTATCACGTGAAATCACAGTAAAATACTCGGAGCCTTTGTTATATTACAAATAATTTACTTTTATCATGGATATTCACCTTATGGGATGAATGGATGCTCTGATAACTGAATGGATACATTTGGTGCCACTAAAGTATCAATAAATCAGATGTCAGCAACATGCATACTACAGAAATATTAAAAATGAGGTAAACTACAGTAGATGGACTCTTTGAATCAACACTTGTGAAGGAAAATCTGCACTATTTTGGCTCGGAAAAACCCATCAAACGCCTGTGTTGAGTGAGTTTAAACAGACAAACGATGTAAACTGGATCTCAACTGTTTCTGTTATGAGCTCAGAACAACTTCAGACGACATGCATCTGTAATTAAAACATGAAAAGAAAACAGCAAGATGCTAGGGACTGGAAGCCAGAAGTTAGACTTATAAATCCAGTATGAGAAGACAGATGCATGTAAATAAGTTGGTGAATCTCACAAAATGATCTTGATTACTCTGATCCTGTTGGTCTCCAATCCAGGCTTTTGGCCTCTGCCAGCGTCCTTTGTTAAAACGTTCGCTCTGTGTTTCACAATGGAAAACCATATGAGCCACACACCAGCACATGGCAAAGGCTGATGAGTGTGTGGTGGGTCTGGCAACCCAGTCAAGGGCAGAAAATGTACTCTGAGTCAGCTCAGTGGGATTTACCAAATAAAACGTTTGACTGCTTGTTAAAAATGTGGAGGAATTTGGCAACATGTGATTTGATGTCCGTTTTTGGTATGTTTTGTTGTTTTTGTACTGTTTTTAACTTTGTCTTTTAGTTTTTATACTTGCTGTCACATCAATTGCCCATTTGGGACACAAATAAATCTGAATTTATTTGGCATTTTAAATAAATACATTTTACGCAATCACATCAAGTCCCAATAAAATGTGAATATCTGTGGTTGAAACATGACAGAATGTGAAACAAATTTGAGACGTATGATTGTTTCTGCACATAGATTTTTACTTGTCCATTGATAGACTGGTGCTCTGAACAATATTTGCATATTGATGTTCTCCATGATCCCAAACAGAAGGTATTATACAACACAGGTGGGATTTTATGTCGTAATTACTCATGTTGGTACTGCTGTTCCTCAGTGATCAGGACCCAGCTTCAGTAATATCCAGCCCCCCCCCCACTGTAATGATAAAATTCCCAATCCTTTCCTGCTCAATAAGATTTAAAACCGAGTCGCAGCATAATGATGCAGAAGAGTATCAACCGGTGAGGCTGAGGTCAAAGAGCGTGTGTATTCTCCATGGACGTTTTCATAACCCTCTCTGCACGTCTGCCTGACTTCTCCTGAGGAGCTTTGCGCTGCTGAAACACGAGGACGTCTCTCGCTGTGGTGCAGACCTGATCCTTCAAACACAAACAGACTCTTGGCATGCAACCCCTCCAAACTATGTTCCCTGTCAGAAGGAGGAAAAGAAAAACTCGTGGTGCTGCTTGTAAATCAAAGCCGTGTCCAAATTACAGCTGCTTACAATCCCAAAAGGAAACCACCTCACAGGTAATCAATATCCTGATAAAGGGATGAAGACGTAAGCATTTATTATCCAGCGAACACTGGAGAGTAGAAGAAATATAACGGATAATTTACATGGTTCTCGCTTTAACATTGATCATTGTTACAGCTGGTGATAAGGCAGGAAAAAAAAAACTAAAAGTGAAGAAATAAAATAAGCAATGTAGCAATGTTTCAATCTGTTAACCCCTTTACTTGAAACAGTTTCAAAAATTGAATGTGAGAATATTATTTCTCTGTAATTCCATCAGAAGGGTTGTTCTTCAATCCCTGTCGTCACCTTCTGGGTGAAATCCTGAGATCGTCTTAAAGAGAAGCAGCCGATAGAAATCCAATCTGAACTCAGTTTACACGGCTTCCTACTCTTAATGCCTGAGCCCAACTTAAGACCCAAGACGCTTCATCATATTCTACACCCAACCAGATGACTTTAACTGTTTTGTAAATTTTTGAATTTAAAATTTGGCCATTTTTCTGCCACTGCACACAAGTAGGAACTAGAAATGGATTCAGACAGTTGTTTTGGAGTAGTGCTGATAGTTTGCAGCTGTAAAACTGTAGATTTTTAATATCTAAAATGTGGTGTTGCATGTATTCAGCCCAACTAAAATGCAAAAATGCAACTTATTGCATGAAAAAAAAAAAAAAATCTTTGTACATCCCTCTGACCCATGGCAGTGGAAGCATGCTGTGCTCTTGAGTTAATGAGAGGATAGATGGAGACGAATGTAGACAAAAAAAAACCCATTATGATGCAACAATAAAACCTATGGCACAACAGCATTATTATTTTCTTCGTTTTTGAATTAAATTTACAGAAAGATTATATAATGCGAAGACAAATCACACTCTCCACGAAAAGGACCGTTGGCAAAGTGTTTATTCTGAGCAGACAATATGGACCATAAATGTGAAATACATTGCTCCATTAGTATAAAACCAGACATCAAACTGAGGCCGAACATTCAGAAATGAGTTGGATATGTTTAAATAACCCCTTCCAATTAAAAAAATTCAAATCAAAACTCAGTTAAAAATAAATTAAACACAACCAAACAATCCCTTCAGGTGATCCTGCCTTTTGTAATCTCCCTTTTAGCGAGAGCCGATTGAAGGAAATGTCTGTTGGATTTCAATAAATGTCCAAGAAACTAATTTGTTCTCTCGTTAAAAACAAAGTGCTCAGAAACACGTCTCGTATGCGATTTGACAAAAAGCTTCCTGGGAGGTATTCGTCTAACAGAAGTAGATCTAAGCGTGTTCCCTTTAATAGTTTGGTCAAATTTGAACATAAACCTGGCTCCTGCATGCTGCTCTGCACTCTGGCATTTCTACTTCTGCAACCACAAAGAAAGAAAACAAAGAAGTTCCCGTATTTAGAAACAATAGTCTAAATATATGCTATTTGAAGTGAAAATCTTCAGATAATAGTTTAATATTTGTGTTTAGCTTCATCTAAGGTCAATTGGTTTATAGCTGAAATGAAACGAAAAAAAAAAAAAATGTTAGCATTAAACTCCAGTAAAGTGGAAATGTTGCAGGTGAATGCAAAACAGCAGCAGCCTAAAGAAAAAAAGAAAACAACAAAAAAACAAAGCAGTTTAACAAGAGACATGTACCAGCATAGCAACATATTCAAATCAAAGTTTACAAAAAAATAGATACAAAAACCTTTATCGTGAAACATAAATTGTTAAATAATGAAAACATGCACGTTAGCAATTAAATCAGACAAAAGCAATGGTTTTTTGTTTTTGCATACGTACAAAGTGGTTAACCCTGTATTCTTAACATCAAATGTTCGACATGTTAAAACAAATTCAAGTTTCTTCTTCTTCATTGTTTGTTTGGGTGCAAAACGGGGAGGGAAAAAAAAAAAAAAAAAAGAAAAGTTGGAGGGGAGGACGTACGATGGAGTCACTCCAAGACTCCTAATCCATTAATGCACGTTTTTCTTCACACTTTAGACTTTTTACAACCTTCTCTGGCAGGGAGGCGCTGTGAAAAATTTTCAAGCTCCAGATAAAAAAAAAAAAAAAATCTTCAAAATAATAAAAGCGTAGCAGCTGGAGCTTTGGAGTGCTGCTGGTGTGAAAGGCGAGCGTGAAGGAGGCGCCGTCGCTGCGATTGTCGAGAACGAATTTAGAGATGAAGGGAGTCGTGCGTTATTCTGGCTGCGCCTCCTCTCGGCGGGACCTCTATCGTGTCTAGCATTGGCCATGTTTGGGGGGGGGGAGAGAAGGGGGGGGGGCTCTGAGCATGAACATCACGGGTCCGATGTACACCGTACCATCAACAGTTCACAATCACAAGCAAACAACTCTTTACCACAGTCATGCCGTCCAGATTCAAAGCTGAATGCATGCAAAACTGCTTGCCCTAAAAGTCAATAAAAAGGATATGTTAAACTGGACGAACAAACTGAACATATACATATATTTATAATCTGTCTCAAATTTAACAGTTTGTGTACAAAATACATATACACGTAAGTACAAGAGATTGCCTTTGGTTGACAAAAATATCTTTACATATATATATACATATATATATACATATATATATACATATATATATGTATATATATTTAACAGGCATTCAACGTTATTGTACAGGAGTGAAACAAAGACAAATATGTACTCAGGATCATGTAATGATCATAAAGCTGATACCAAGTATCTAATCATTTCCATTCGGACAGCTCCAAATATTTAAAGTGCGTTTGCATCGTTTCCTCAGTATTAAATGTGAAAAGAATCTCCATCAGTAAGGCAGATTGGTTTGTTTTTTGTTTCGTTTTTTTTTTATAAAACACACACACATTTGTTCAGAAGAAGAAGGACACTAAACGATTTGAGGGGCACAAACAAGAGGACGATCCTCCAGAGTGATGATTGTTATTGAACTGAGGTTCTAAAAACATTTAAAAACAAGGAGGGAGTGATCATCATCATCACAGCTGTTCATATAAAACAGAGTAAATTTTAAAAATACACACACATATATATATATATATATTTATATATAGCAGCCTATTCACACACCATCTAGTGATGCCTCTGTGGATACATGAAGAATCAGTCTGCAGTGCAGCCAAAAAACAAAAACAAAACAAAAAACAACAAAAAACAAAAGGTTCATTCATAGTGGACTAAACGTGTGGAGGTCAGGGTGTATATCATTCTCCTCGTCACTTGCTCGGACATCTTCGTGGGCTTTTTGTGGTCCTCTGTGGCGCACTGACCCCTGCTGGCGGGGCCGTTTCAGCCCACGCCGGCCCACCCAGGCTAAGAGGTTTTCCCTACTATGGGGTTGTCACTGAAACAGAGAGAGCATCAGAGTGACTACATCGGTTAATTATCCATCAAAGCCATCATACTGTACTTAATCACAGCAATTAATAGATAAACTATAGAGTTAAGGGCATTTCTTTATGAGGGAGGCGTCTGATTATTTACCCCCGCAGGCAGAGTCACAAACAAGCACGTTTGGCTGGACAGAACGAGTTGTTCGGCAGCGGCCTAATAAAAGCCTTGCATACATAAAGGTGTTTTTTTTTTTGTGCGAAGGAAAACTGCACATTCCTCAAAGCACAAAATACCTATGTTGAAAAATGGATGTGGCGGAATCACTCTGTGAGGATGGTTTTCTTAGCAGAGAGAAAACCCCTGCCCCCCAAAAAACAGCTAGAGTTACTAATAGTTTAGACCAAGGCATATTCATGTGTTAGATTGGCCCAGTCAAAGGCCAGAACTAAATGGAAATGAGAATATGTGGGAAGACCTAAAAATGCATCTTTGCAGGTCGTCTCCATTCAAGCTGCCTGAGCTGGAGCCGTTTTGCACCCCAATAAACTTCCTGCTGCAACTTTTGAGAAAAGTTTTTCTGCAAACTGAAATCCTGGAGGGCAGAACACAAATGTGCACACTTTTACAGTCTTATTTTAAAAATTATTTTGATTTGATTCCCCTTTTTCTCCAAGTTCTACTTCGTCTTGGTTTATCACATGAAATCCCAATAGCAAACCTCAAACGGCTGCACCGTTACAACACGCTAAAGTGTTGAAGAAGCGTTGAATGCTTTCTATAAGACGCTGCAGAGGCATCATGCAGAGGAGGTTCGGCGCAGACTTACAGGCTTCCGTACTGCGCGGTGGTGTTATTCCTGCTGTTGTGCTGCCTCTGCAACTCCTCCATGACGTTTCGGAGCTGTTTGAGGGTCTGAAAAGTCTCTTTGGGTTCCTGAATGGTGAACTTGGAGTACTCCTCCTGCTCCCTCTGAGGGCCCTGGTACACCGCCATGCTGGCACACGCATCTGTGGGCAGGACACAGTCGTCAGCGCTGACCGGATTGTGAAATCTAACGCCCGCTTACTACGTGTCCAGCAAGATTAGACAGCGTCTCCGCTGCAAAGGAGCCAACGTGTTGAGTGAACGTGTAAAATACACACAAGTCCCTCTGCTTTACTTCAACCCGACAGCAAGTGAGCACATGCTGACCTTCCATGTTTTGTAGCTTGGATTCATTAGATGAGAGGAGGGAGAAGATTCTCTCCGCTTCCCGGTCACAGTCGATGTCCAGCTGCAGGTTGGCCAGCATGGTGCTGCAACAGTAGGGGGACAAATGTGTGAGGAGACAAAATGGAGACGAGGTCATCCAAGAACGAAGGTGAGAGACAACACCTTCCCGAACCGAGCTGGAACGTGAAAACGGCAACTCAATTAATGTTCGAAGCTTTATTGAAAGAAAAAAAGAAAACAGGTAGTGGAGGGGAAAGTAGATGCTGAAGACAGCAGGAATGTGCTTTTTTTTATGCATTGTTATAATTTTCTCCCAGCCACAGAAACATCCTGAACTCAAATTTGCCTCAATTCCTGCAAAGATTAAAGTACGAAACATTTTTACCAGGAGTTTTACGTCTACTTAATACAAGGGATCATAAAAAAGAGTACACACTCCTGGGTGGTTTCATCAATCATTTCCATGTTTCTTCTACTCATTACGTCACAGACACTTCTGTAGGGCAGCGTAGCCAACAGAAAAGACACAAGTACATATTCCTTACTGAACTAAGGAGTATGTTTGCAAACTTAAAACCTAAAAAATGCTGGAAGAAATCTGGGTCATGTTGGTGAAACCAAGCTTTGGGCAAAGATTGGCCTAGAACAAAACTGAGCCCCAGCAATTGTGACGCAATCTAACTTTTCACCTCATTTAATTTGCCTACTGTTGTTTTTATTTGCCATTTCAAACAAACAGCTGTGCTTTTTGTTTTCTCCAAAGCGTGCTTCTCTGCGTCTACATAGGTGGTCACATTTAACGTCGGCCCGGGTTCAGAACAGCAGTCGACTCGTTTT
Organism: Poecilia latipinna; assembly: GCF_001443285.1. Taxonomy (NCBI): domain Eukaryota; kingdom Metazoa; phylum Chordata; class Actinopteri; order Cyprinodontiformes; family Poeciliidae; genus Poecilia; species Poecilia latipinna. The sequence continues at coordinate 719,638 of NW_015112773.1, read as the reverse complement.
TTTTACTGGGTGTGAACTGTGATCTGCAGCGTTAGCTGGGCAGTTTCCATGTGACCTCATCCCACACTCACATTGTGCAGGGCTTACAGCCGGGAGCGCTGCCGCTCTGGTTTTTGCAGCACTGCCACGCGCCGGCGGTGTAATTTGACGAGTGGTAAGTGGTCAAGCGTCCCTCGTTGCAGCGGCTGACCTGGCCCAGGATCTCCAACCACTCGCTGGCCTCCACGCAGTTTCCTGCCTGGACGTAGAGCGGCATCTCTGAGAGGACCACCTGAAACATCTGGCAAGAGGAAACACAAGTCTTTAGGCATTAAGGACACAACAAGCACACGTTCAAATCCCTTAAGAACATTTAAACCTTTAACAGCTTGATTGTTCGCGCTTGTAGCTACGGACGTAAAATTTTATATGCGAGAGCCAATTTTGTGCTCCTCAGTATTTAGAGCTAACAGTTTGAGACTCTCCAAAGCGGCAGTTCTGAGTTCAGAGCTTTAACGGTGAACTATTCAAACCTCCTGAAGGGAAATGTCAGAAAAGATTCACGAGGCTGGGACGAGATCTCAACACCACTTCCATTTCAAAGCAGGAAGCTAATGAAAGGTGTTGAGAGACATCCCAGGCTGACCGACTTACATTTTTGCGGTTAAAGGCACTTTCATCGAGTTTCTCCACCGCCTGGATGTTTTTGACGCTGATGGTGCAGAGGGCCTCTTTCCCTGTCGGCGAGAAAACACTCCGTCATGTTCATTACCGATTATGATGGAGCCGTGATTAATATCAGCCGCGAGTTTACGGCTGAGAGCAACATGGAAAATTCAGACGTCGAATTGTAACATTTTGTCCACAAACTCACACCACTATTGTGATATAACCGAAAAGTTTCGTGGTAAAGATGAGAATTTGGGGATTTTATGTGACGGAACAACACAGATAAATCTCAATCTTCCCACAATACTTTGATACCCCAAAATATCCAAGTATTTGGGGCAAATTAATCTCAGTATAAATGCAGCTGTTCTGCGAAGGCCTCAGAGGTTTGTTAGAGAAGTTTAAAGAGTCAGGTTGGACTGAATAATATTCTAAGCTTTAGACATCTAGCAGCACAATTTAATCTACACTCTGAAAATGAAGAGCGCAGGCACGGCAGGAAGCCATTAAAGAACAACTTGTCACAAACTGACAGGTCAGGCAGTAAGACAGCATGAGGAGCCTCCAGGTCTGACACATTCACTTTTCACCGAGAAAACATGTTAAGGGATAAACTGATTTATTATGCAATTTCCAGCTGCACATACTCTTGCATGTGGACTGTGAGAATGAGCGGTCTCACCTTTACGTTTGTGGTAGGAGAGCTCCCTGTTGGTCACTCTCAGCCATCTTTTCTTAAAGTTTCTCTTAGAGAAGTTCTTCTTTCCTTGGGTACGTTTCTGCACTTCCCTTGGAAAGCAAAGAAGAAATGTGCAGAGTCAGTGAAAGTCCTTTCCGCCCAGCTGCAGGGCTTTAGATTGAAGAGTAATTGATGACAGTAATTTGCAAGAAACTATATTCGTCGATGGAAACAACTCACCCCTCCTTCAGAACCACGGCGTCCTCCTGTCTGCAGGACTCTTTACTCACGTTGGACGAGATTTCGTCGAGAAACTGGAAGCAGATAAAAACGCCAATAAGTAGATATAAACAAAACTACTGAAATATACTGGACTGTAGAGCAGGTTTGTACGAAATACCTTTTTAACTTTTTCAATGCACTTTTCTTCTTGGAATGACTTGTAGAAGTCGTACATGTAACTTTCTTTAAAACTGGACTGAAGGCAGAAAAAGTTTTCAACTGGTTATGGACGAACATTTGACACCGTCGGAGAACAATTGAATAAATCTTTACACTCTTCTCGTCTTTACCAGTTTTTTAGACAAACTACCCCAGCTGCCAAGAGTCTGAATAGTTTTTGAGATGAGAGTGAGTGTGCGGGCGATCTCAGGATCCTGCAAGTACAAAACGCATGACAACGAGGCCTGCTCACAGAGCAAATACGCACAGAGCGGATAATGAGGCAGAACGTGCTGGTAGCGGAGGCTTTTGCACTTACGGGGTGATGAGATCGGAGCTGGAACGAGTGTGGGGAGAGAACAGCCACGGCGAAAAAGCGCAGGAACACGAAGCTGCTCACAGCAGAGTACTGAACATGTGGGTCGCCTGCAAAAAGAAAAGAAAACTTGTCAATATCACCGAGTTCGGTCTATGAACAAAAGATTGTACAGGCATTACACAAAGAGTCGATGAGATCTTAATGATTTGGCTCCACCTACTGGCAAATAAAACCAATAACGTCAAATATTAGAAATCTGTTACAGAATAACGGCAAAAGTGGGTTTCGTGAGTAATTGTGCGCAGCAATATTTAAATAATGCCATCTTGCGTTTTGTTTTAAAGGGGAACTTTTAATTAGCTGCACCTCACAGAGATTTTTTTCCTCACCCAGGAAGCGTTTGCAGGCGAGATGTCTGAGCGACCTGAAGACGTCGCACATCAGAGGGGGACAGTTGGAGCTGGACTGAGTGATGGAGGAGAAAACTTTCTGGACATAAACCTGAAGGTTTTCCTGCAACAGTAATAAAAGTGATTTAAAGGAAGTTATTTTTGGAAAACGTACAGTCTCAATCTTGTGCATAAAAAAAATAGACAAAGCGAATGAGGATCGCCCACCTTGTTGACCTCCACGTTGTCACCTTCCTTTAGCTTAATGGGGTCTATCTCACATGTTTTGTTGGAGTCGCAAATCTGTGAAGAGGTAACAGGAAAAATTATCGACACTCGATCCAGTCACCGAACACAGAGGAGTCAGACAACATCTTTATAAAAGACCAAGAAAATATTTTGAAGTCAAAGGACAGAAACTGGAGCACTAACAAACCCTTTTCACACGTGGCACTAACATCGGTCATCCGATCATGTCTGACAGACAAAACGGTGCGGAGTCCCTCGAGACGCATTGAGGACATTTCCTTAGCTCACCTGCTTAGGTGTCCTGCTACACTTGTGTCTGCAGTAGTTTAGCAGTTTGAACTAAATTTGACACATTGGAGGATCCGCTGACATGATGTAGTTACTACCTGTTCTACTCCGACTAACAAAAAGTCTAGCAAATGATTTTAAGTTCTACATTTCAACTTGTTGGAAAAATTCTCAAGAAAAAAGTTGCCACAATAAGGTATTTTATTCATCAGTGGCTGTCAAAGTGTTATAATGAGCAGTTGTTCCCCATGGTGATGAAGAAAAGTGATAAGTGAGCAGGGCATGAAAGCCTGGTCTCTACATCTGATGTTAGCTTTATCTTAATGCATCAAACAAAACTAGATGAAATCATTCGACGGAAGCTACAAATTGTCCCGTTTTTTTACCAGGGTGGACATTTCCTTAGTTCGCCTGCTTAGGTGTCCTGCTACACTTGTGTCTGCAGTAGTTTAGCAGTTTGAACTAAATTTGAAACCTCAACGTGTGAAACGTCAACCCACTTATGACATTTGTGCAGAGGCAGGTTTGACACGGAAAGGCAGCTGTGGAAAGGCTTTCCTTTTCCCAAAACACGGTGGCTTTATAATCACTGAATGAGCGTCTGATTCTGTGCGTTTTGCGTCTTCTTCATACCTCATCGATAACCGGCTTCAATGTAACAGCCAGGTAACTCTTTCCCACGATCTTCATCATGTCGTCAATGCAGCGAGTTGCCAGTGAGTTGCCTCGGAATATAGTGTTAGCCTCCCTGTAAACAAAGACGACTAGATTAACAAGTGCTACAGTTTCTCTCTCTGAAAAAAATGTGCCAATGCGACATAACGACACCTTGCACATTACTATGCGACGCCCCGCAAATTAAATTTAATGAAATTAAAAGTGAGGCCGACACAGAAATTCCAGCTTTAATGTCAGTTTTATTTTTCCGTGGTACTTCCCCGTTTCATATTTGTCTGTGGTTACATTATCATCGCAAATAAAACNGAACCTAATTTCAACACTTCCATCCGTCTACAGTTCGCAGCGCTGCAGAACGACATCGCATGCGTCAGTGAGCACGCTGCCGGGGGGCCGAATACTCACTGAGTGTTGTCCAGCTCCAGAGCCGCCACGGCAGAGACGAAAGGCACAAAACGGCTGTGGTAGAGCAGCAGCCGGACCATGGGCAGAACGGCCTCGTATCGCTCTCTGAAGATGTCCCCCAAGATGTGTGCTGCTGATGCCGAGATGGGCTGAGGGAGAACAAAAAGCACATCAACAAAAAAACCGAGAAGGTAAAAAGAAAAAAAAAAAAAAAAAACTAAACTGAAAGTGGGCTTAAAGGGTGGCTGCGAGGGTCAAAAAGAGGGATGAAAGTGAAAGAGAAGGAAAACAATAAGTGACCAGCAATTGCAATTATTTTCCAGATACAGCATTGACCACGGGTTCAGGTTCAGCTGTGGCGTTACCTTCACATCGGGGGATTTGAGCAGCAAGTTGCAGAGAGGTGTGTAGCAGGTAGAGGGCAGCACCGTGTCTTCAATGTAAGTGAGCTTCAAACGCAGTTGTCCCAAATCATCAGATTTGGACTTGCTGCCTGTCCCTTTAGGCTGGAGGAGATACCTGAAAGAGCACAGCAAAAGAGAGAGAGGGGACAAATTACAGGCGTGTACAGGAAGAACAAATCTATTTTACTAAAGAACAACCCAGTACAATTCAGCTCAAGTCTCTTTATAGACGAGAGGAAAAGATTGGAGAGAGTATTTTCCAGATAGTGAAACCTCAACAAGGAATACAGCAACCCCAAAAGATGTCATTTCTAATGCAACATACATGAAGCTACGTAGAGAACAAAATGTTTCCTTTAACCTGAGGAAACTGTTCAGAGAAGAAGAAAATCTTAAATCCCCAAGCTTTTCATCTTTCAGATCTGCTTTAATCTCATGCCACACTACCCCGATTTAAAATGGTAAAAAAAAAACAAAAAAACTCACAAAAGCATAAGGTTTTAATTAAGATACAAATACTGAGGAATCAGAAATAGAGACTCAAGATCTCAAACGCAAAAGTCATCCTAATTAATTTAGGAGTCAACTTCCAACCTTTATCTTTCATCAGGTAATTCATAAACTACATTTTCTATTTCACACATGTGCATCACATAATCTCGTGCTTTATACGTTTGTACCACCCAAGTGTTTCAGGGCCAGACGACATCAGATATTGTTAAACGTTTTAGTGATCGTTCATAAACTCTGCAACTGTTTTTAATAAAACTGTTGAGGGGCTTTTGTAAGGAGAGCTTCTGCTTTAAATAGGTTGAGGAAAAAAAAAAAAACTGCCCAGATTGCTGCAGCACACTGATCCATCCAGTAATCACATGTTGAGGTAAAAACAACAACAACAACAACAACAAAAAGCAGCATTATTAGCTGGAGCTAATAAACTACGTGGATCACAGAACACAGAGATACTTCATTTGATGTCATTTAACAGAAAAAACAAAAATGTTAATTTTGCATGCAGCATGGACCGTGAGGTAACACAGGACATGAGGTAATGCCACCATGCAACGAGCCACCCACACACTACGCTTGCAGGCTTCATGTACCAACAGATTGCTATCTGGCATAATCCCATATCACCTACTCCGACGCAAAGCTGGGCCACATCCACACAAAGGGAAAAACTGCTGAACACAGAAATCTGGGGAGGTTCTTCTAGTCACCTTGTAGCGGCTGTGTGAAAACTTGGCAGAACATGCTGTCCTGATAGATGTGTAATACAGACCTTTAATAAAATACCAGTAAACCAGCAAAAAGGCTCAACTCAACTTTATAGACCTTAGGCAGTGAACTTGAAAGGGAGGGTCTGACTTCCAGCACTTTAATCAAATAGGACTTTATACGCTCGAGGGCAGTTTTAATGTGCAAAAAGAGCAAGTAGCCTGGTGTGCAGCATGCACTTTAATCTGGCTCAGCACCAATTCAACCAAACTGCTGTTTTACTAAAGAAGTAGATTCAAAGTGACTAATAACATTCCTATATGGTTCACAGTGCAGCTATTTCTTGACATCTTTTAGCTTTGGCGTCTTGCAGTACTTATGTGCAGTGGTAGTGCATGATTGGGAAAAAAAATATATTTTTCTTTTTAAAAATAAAAAATATGAACAGTGTGGCTCATAGAAAACCCCTTTACTGCAATATCCTAAAGCCAGTTTAGGATGCAATTTTCTGAAATTGCCTAAATAGTAACAGGAGGATTTTAAGCTTTGTTCATGCAGAGGAAATATAATAAATAAAAAACAAATCATCTGCCTTTCTAGCTCATACCCTAATCTGAGACACAGCCAAGAGCACCATAGTAACTGCAGAGGAGCTGCAGAGATCCACAGCTCAGGTGGGACGAGCTGCAGACATTACATATATACCGCAACATGAAGTACTAACGAGTAATCAGTCAGTAATATCTCATCTTAACGCGTTACTATTTCTGAACAAGCAATCAGATTACAGTTACACATCCAAGTCCTTTTATCATCTTCCTTCGTAACAAAACGTATTTGCCTTCTTTTCTGCGACGATGTGAGCGGTGTTACGGATGCGACAAATCACGTTTTCAACATGACAGTTCAAAATACGAAGCAGTCAGCAGCACAAATGTAAACAACAACAACCGGGGGAGGAGTTTTGCATGTTTTCAAGCTGAAAATATCAGTTAAAGACGAGACAATATTAGGGTTTGTTGTGAACTCCGTGCAGGTGACAAACTCATCCAGCTTCAAGAAGCTCCACCAGGTCTTGCGAAGCAGAGAGCTGGGACTATTTGCAGGAGGTTCCTCAACCATCCAAACAACCAAAGTTGGACTTCAGTGCAAAACCAGCGAGTAGGGGAGAGTTAAGGAAGTTGGTCAGGTGATTTGTTGCAGATGAAATGCATCCCCTGCGCATGGTTACTTGCCCTGGTTTTGTGCCGTAATAAGTTACAATCAATGCCAAGCTGCCTCACAGAGCATTTTTTCCCCTTCCTGAAAGGAGCAGTGCAGAGATGGAGAAAAACCTGAAGGCTGCACTGAATGAGCTCGACTCGCCAAACTCCACTGTTTCATTCATAATATGAGATTACATGTAAAAAAAATAAATAAAATTCTAATAGCTACATTTACAAACAATGATATAAATGGTAACGGTTTCCATTATAGTGTTAATAGTTAAACATGTCAGGTAAAAAGGTATTTTATTTATCATAAAAAAAAGCTTTGTTAAGTAAATTTTGTAATTTAATGTGTAAAAACAGGTATTCGTGAGTCAAGAAACAACATCTATTTATTTTATTTTTTTCAGAAAATAGTTTTTAAGCTCAACTTAAAAACCAGGAGATACAAATCAGGAGACACTCTGTTAAAAATGCACTTCCTGTAAAAGGAGCTTTGGCAAAACTGGTTATTTTTTTTTGTTGAGGCTGTCCGTGGGCATCATTGGCAGCTGCTGAATGTAACTAATAAAGTTACTTGTACTATAATTTTCTTTTAAAATGAAGTAACCAGCAAAATAAGTTACTTTTTAAAAGATTAATCAGTAATCGGATTACTTTTCCCAACTTTGTTATCGAGCATGTTGTAGGACCACAAAGCTGGAGGATTAGGAAGATGTCAGCATTTTTATTTTTTTTTTGCCCACGGCTGGTCCTTACCAGGCTTTGTGGACGCGGTCGCTCTGAAGGATCTTGACAGGAACTCTCGTTTCTCCGAGAAACACATCCTGAGCCAGATTTTCGTTGTTCCACAGATCCACTCTGCAAGGAAAGACGACGTAAACTGCGAACGTTAAACTGCTGTTCGTCAAGCCTGACACAACACACACACACACACACACACACACACACACACACGTGTGGTCAACGTCACACAAACATAAGACACCCGATGCGAGGACAGCAAGAGGGACTCCAAAGAACATGTCACTACTGAGTGGTGCTTACCTCCCGTGTGCGCAGGAACTAAAACAATGCCAGTGCAATAACGCCACCTCAAATTCAAACCTCAAAAACCATGCACGAGTGTTTACCTTTGAAACCTGTCTACTCTTACCAGTGAGCTACGACTCCATTGTGATGGAGGCCCCACCTTGCTTTAACCAGAAGACAAGGCTCTCTATCAGCAGTCAGAACACACCGCAGCTAAGTTAACAGTTTTGATCCAAAGGCCTAGAGAAGCAAGACTAAGGGGGAAACAGAGCAGATGCACATGAAATACAACTCACCTGATCTCGAGCTTTTCAATGTCCTCCTCCTCCACAGGGAACTGTGATTTTCTAGAGTAGCTGCTGGACCGTGTGACCTGAGGATGAACATGTAGAGGCTTTATGAGTGTGTTTATTCATAAATATAGTTATATACGTTATAAATCTATCACAAGAACGATTGAGTAAAAATCAATCATGTATAATTCACCTCAAAGAAAAAAGTTTCCTCAAAATATGGGTTGCTGGTTTTCTTCTTTACTTTTGTTTTCTTTTGGTCTGATCTAAAGGACATAAGATGGAAATAAATTAATTTCACACAAGTGCATGATTCCCCCCCCCAAAAAAAAATCAAGGTATCTACCAACCCCTGTAACTTTATGTGAACCGTTAAAACTGCTGGGGAAAATAAAAATCAGTTCTGCAGAGCTTATACAGCGTAATAGTAAAGTATTTGCCAAAACAATGAGGACAACCTGTATTTACAGCAGAGGCATAGGTCAAGCACAGCTAGCTAACTTTGTCAGGTGTTGTGGTATAATACAACACCGTCTTTAAAATTGATGCACATCTTGCGGAAGCGTTCTTTTGGGACAACAATATCCAATTTTTAAGAGTCCAAGCTAATTATTTAGCAAAAAGAACGATTGACAGCCAAAACACTGCAAAATATAAGGTTGTTTGTACACAGAATCAGCAAACTATGCAAAAAAACACAAAAAATAAAACATAAAATATGTTCAAAGCTAATAAATCATAGGCTTTACATTGTATTAGATAATATCCACCCCATCTTAAATAACAAAAAAAAAAAGATGCGTCTTTAAGAAATGTAAATCCTGTCTAAACGTGGCGGTAACAGCTTAGCTGCCTTATGTCTGTGTGTGGCATTAGCAGAGTTACCTGGCAGGTCCAACAAGAGACACGGTGGCGTACGGGTCACAGTTCTGGCCACTGATCAAAGGCAGTTCTTTGCACTCAATTATTCTGCAGCAGTTTGAAAACAAATGGAGAGACAAACATGTATTTAGTGAGCAAAACATCTTTAGGACAATGTCGAATCACACTTTGCTTCATGCACAATGTTTATGGAAACTAATGTTTCACAAGACCTTGATTTTTAACAACAGAAAAAGAACCGCACCGACATGCTATACAAGATAAATATTATAAACTTAAGCCTGAAATTGTTTATACACCCGGCAGATTTAGACCAGTTCAGCTACCGCTGAGCTGAATCTAATAAAAAAATAAAAATAGATGGCACTTCTCAATAGATAAAACTATGTGGAAAGGAGAAGGACTTAAAATTCCAAATGATAACTTTCTCAAAAAAATCTTTATTAGCGTCATCGCAATCACAACATGATTCATGTCATTTACAATGTATTAAAAATATATATATCCTAATGAGCTCCTAGTCTTTGAAGGCCTCTGTGCCATCTCCCTAATCTTTAGCTTGGTCAACAGATTCAAGTCAGGATTCTGGCTAAGATATTAATATTACCTCCAGCCAAAAGAAACATGTTGGTAAAAACACAAGGGTTACTTTTAGCCTAAATCTGCAAGGAGAATGGAAATTATTTAGGTTAACCATACATTTAAATGTTTGGTTTTCACACATCGACAATTACTGCAGGTCTGAACAAAAATACAGTGAGCACTAAGTTGCTCCTTATTTGTGCACCCAATCTTGGCCAATAAAGTTGGTTCTGAATATTAAATTACTTTTTACTTTGACAGAAACTGGGCTTAACTTAAGAGTAAAACCCTAAATCTCTAAATAAATGTGTATAGTGAATTAATGAATGACAAAAAAAGAAAAAAGAAAAAAGGTAACCACATTACGTCAAACTATTCGTCATTCACACCTAAAGCTGACGCATTTTGGACGCCTCATCAGGGTACAGTATTGATACACGTGGTACAAAACAGATCTGAACATCAGTAAACATAAAGATGCCCGTTTTTTTGTTGTTGTTTTTTTTTGCAGCCTTCAAATGACAAGGAGTGCTTTGCCCTCATGTTCGGCTGCAGTCACACAGGGACCATTGCTTTTTTTTTTTTTCACAAGTGTTTCAGGTGACAACAAACAGACTCTGTCGGCACCCTAAACAGGATGTGGCTGCTAAGCAGGGGCCACCAGAGAGTAAGAATGAATTCAGCCCATCCCTAAGTGAGGCCAGAGGGACGGGTAAAGCGGCTGAATGTCAGGATGTTTGTCTGTGATCTTCCTGGGTGTCCTGACGATATTCCCTTCAGCTGCCCCCCCCCCTCCCCCTCCCCTATTGCGTGTCGAAACCGATCACCTCGCGGCGGAACAGGAAGGCTGGAGGTGTGCACCTGAACTGCTCAGATCTCTACATCGGCGTCTTGTCTGATTAAGCGGATGTAGGACACCGGGAGCGCGCTTTGCTCAGAGCGTATGCGTCAATGGTGAGAGCCGACAGTGAGCCGTGTGACAGTTTAAGCAAACAATCTGAGTGACACGGTGAATGACGGCTGACAGAGAGAGAGAAAAAAAAAAAAGCCACAGTGGTTGCAGTGTGAAAAAGCGCAGACTTCCTGTTCAGATGCCATCACTTCCTCCCCATTACAGAGCTCTTAAGTATGAATGGGGGAGTGGGAGTGCAACATACGTAAACAGCAAACATCCGTGACATCTGCACATCTATACGAGTTCTTGACGTGCTTGACCTAACCCACCAGTGAGGCGTTTTCTTTCCTCTTTTTGCTATCCGCCCATCATGTTACGCGTCTAGAAATAAGCCGATCTCTGCGACGACAAACCGATGCAAAATGGAAAGGTCTGAAGTAGCGCTAGCCCGTTCATGCCAACACACATCAAATATGAGACAAGACACCAAGAACCAAAGCATGGTAAATGATATACTCTTATCAGGTCAACTTCTTTTTTTAACAAGCGTTTTCCTCACAAGCCTCTGACCTATAAAAACAGACAACTGCAATTTGCATGTGGCACAGACAGTGCGCATGTTATAGTTTTCTTGACTGAAATAATTTGACTACATGCAGCCACAGCAGTGCACAAGAGAAAAAGGTCTTTGTATTTTTAGTTTGCACCTTCTAGTAAGTTTTATCTTTGCTAAAAGATCTTTAAAAACTTGAAACATCTCCATGTTACGAGCATGAACTTCACTGTATTCTTTTGGGGATTTTATGTGAATGAAAGTGAGAAAATTAAATAGTCAAATTCTTTGTCCAGAATATGAAAAATGTGTCGCGCATTTGTACTCCTCCTCTTAACCACTCTAAAAAAGATCTTGCGCAACCAACTTTCATCAAACGTCACGCAACTAGTGAATGGTGTTCTTGTGATTTCTATCTGAGTATAAATCCATCTGATCTGTGAAGGCCTGAGATGTGCATTTTAGATGAGAACATTGCTGAACAAACGGCGTCATGAAACCTAAGAAACAGCAGAACGGCTCGGTAAGAACGCTTAAGAGAAGCTCAAATCAGGCTCAGGTCAGACAAACTGCAGTGCAGTTCACAAATTTAGCCTTTATAGAAGAAAGCACTGAAAGGAAGAACTTCAGTGTGCAGATTGCCACCGGTGGAGGGATACTGCAAAACAAAAAAGGGGCATTTGGAAGAAGGTAGACTGATAAATTGGACGAAAAACCTAACCTGATGGTCTAGATACCAAATACTATGCGTGATGGAAAACAACAAACTATCCACAACAACAATACATGGTGGTGGCAGCTTCATTCTGTGGGAATGCTTTCTTCAAACATTAAATCTACCTAAGTGGACAAGAAAACGGCTCATATGACAGCATATTTGTATGGTCTAGTCAAAGTCAAGAGTTAAATAAAAGACTAAGTCAAGACTTACACTATTTTGCAAAGAAGAATTTCAGCCTCAAGATGTGCAAATCTTAAGACATACCGCCAGTGATTATACGGTCACAAATGGTTCCACCAAGTATTGACTCAGAAGGCTTGAATACAAATGCAGCTTGAAATAAATGCTTAAATAAAAAAAATAAAATAAAAAATAGGTGAAATGTGTGCATAATTTTCTTTACAGCTTACAGTAGTATATAAAATCCCAAAATAAGCCACTGAAGCTTGTAGAGTGGCAATATATATATAAAAAAAGGTCATGGGGTGTAAATACTTTCTATGATACAAATTATTTACATTTCAGCATCATTTCGTTACATTTTGCAAAAAACGGACGCACAGGTCTGAGTCTGAGAAACTTCATGCAATACAAATAACTTTTATGATCTTTTCCTACTATGGTGGTGCTGATCACTTTAAATGAAAGTTTTTGAAAACTACTTGGAGCACGCCGAAGCAGCGCGAGGTTCAAGGTTTCTTTCAACACTGAATTTTAAACTAGAGCGCAGATAACCTACTTAGGTTCCAAGACCTTGATTAATAAAAACCACCCGAGAAATCGGATTTCCTGTGGTTTCCAAAATTTTGCACTTTTTTTTTTTATATACATCATCAGTCTTTATTTGAAACCTTTAAACATACATTCCATATTTTGCTTTAGACTAAAAATCAGTTCTTGTAAAACTTACTAATGCAAAGCGAGCAGACGAATTTGCTGCTGTGCTGCAATTCTCAGCTAATGGCACAAATTCATTCAGTGCTAAAGGAGATTTTAAAATCCAACCTTGGCTTGAATAACTTGCAAAATTTAACAGCTCATGAGACAAACATTTTTTTGTTGTTTCCCCCCTTTAATCTGAATACCATTAGTAGCATCGAGGAAAAGTTGGGACTCACTTGACAAGTAAGTGTTGACCAGTGGAGCCGTGATCTGTGATCACTTCATTCAGTCGCATCTCCAGGTGAACTTTGCCCTGTCGAAGAAATGCGAGTTATATTCAAACTTAATACTTATGCATAAAATCTTAGGTTGACATGGAAACACGATAAAAACAAGGTCACAGCAAGACACAGACACATATGCCGTGCATTTTGTTTGCACTGAATTACACGCATCCAACACTTGCATTATGTTAAACTGCTCTGCGTTGCCCTGTGGCAAAGTGTTTTTTTGGGGGGGTTTTTTACGTTTGAGAAATCGGGGTAAAATGTGCGACAAAAACCATAATAGATGTGCCATCACTCAAAAAGATCTTTACAGGGTCGGATGTGGTGAAGGCTGCAGGTCTCGCCTTCGGAAGTGTCAGAGAGATAGAAAGAGCTAAACAAGACGCCCACACACTTGGACTCTTGTCTCTGCAATTCAGCACTTGGCTGACAAGGCAAGCACTTCTTTCAGATGCAAGATAGGCCTTTAAGCCAAGATAACTGCTCTACAAAAAAAAAGATCAAATAAGCTGAAAGCGTCGCTAAATTATTTCATTTCAAGTACTGAATACGATTATGAAATTTATATTGTTTGAAAAGATTACAGTTTTCCCCTTTTTTTCTCTCTTCTGACCAGCCGGTCTACAGGCTACAGGCAAAGCCTGTTCTGGTTTGGCTAGAAACCAAAACCAGAACAGCATTGCATCAACACCTCCATTTCTCACTGATGTAACTTTGCTGTGGAAAGTGTCTACTTGTGAGTGAATCAGTATTGCAGTACATCCCCAGAATAGACCGGCGTGGGCTAATGGCAGCTAGAGTCAACACAGTAGCTACAGTAAAAACAGCAGAGGATTAGTACTATGGGCATACTTTTACTTCCAACACCACACCGCAAAACTACGGGTTTGGTTAGCATACATTTTCACATAGCAAAGTTACCGGATGCTCAGGTGCTACAGACGTTACCAGAAGTACTGGTTGCCGGGTACTTTTTTTTTTTTTTAACCCAAATAAGAGCTTCAAAGAGGCCAGTGTAAATGCAAAATCCGCACGATCTGTTGGTGTGCGAGCAAATTTTTCCGCATTAGAGATACATGAATATTTCTTAAGATGACACGAAACCTGTTAAAAACTGTAGCGGCTGTATAATCTGTGCAGAAATGGTTCTTTGCACTGGGATTTCAGAGCATTATTTCAACCAAGAAACCAACCTTATATCCCACAAACTGGAGAAAAAGACTACACAGATCAAGAAATGAATTGGGATAACTAGAGAAGAGTTTTGCACACTGATGATAAGTTTATAACTTACTGAAATAATTGCAACAAAATATTGATAAATTACAACATTATAACATTTCTTGTCAAAAGCGGCATCCAGCTGCTCTGAACTTTATTTTATTTGAAAGAGTCCTGCAAAGAACCCTGGGTATTAAGGGGGCTGCTTTAAGACCAAATCCCTGTCCTGCATCCATGTCTAAGGCTCTTTTTTTGAAAGGAAGTATTTATTGAGCTCTGCTGTTGTGTTAGCATATTATGTTCGTCTTGCAAGATTCTGGGGACTTGGCAAAAATAAAAATGTTGACAGAGGAAGACAAGATATTAATGATTCACAAACATTGTGAAAGAATCCTGACTGCCTTACCATTGGCTAATAATGACACTTGGTGTAAAACCAAGAGGCTGTCTCACATTGTTTTTTAATGACTCTGGACTGGATTCGTCATCTCTAGCTCAAAACCTAAAAGACTTATCCCTGTCAGGTTTGAGCAATATACTGTGATGTGATTCGGAAAATATTTATTCTATTAGGAAAAATACACAAATTTTGGGACTCTTAATTTCCTCCCAAATGCATCCAAACTTTAATTTCTTCGACGTGAAAACAGCAATTCCCCATCAGCCTGTCTCATGAGCCAGAGGTGTAGTTACAGTCCTACTTATCTGCTTAAACCAAAGCTGCGCTGTAAAACCAGAACTGGGGATGCACCAATATGTAAATTTGGGCCAATATCAGCGTTTGATATTAACATTGCTGCCAATAACTAGCATGCGCTTCCATACCTTTTCAATGTTTCAAAAACAAAAACAGAATATCCTTGAGTATTCTCTTAATTTGGTCTCAAATAAGACTTTTCTAGACATAAGGCAGGTAAGATAAATTGACTGCCTCCGTTTGATGAGTATTTTGTCACAGCTTCCTCTGCTGATGATTTTCTTGATGTCATTGCAATGGAGTCGTGATATCAGAAAACAAACCAGTTTAAGAAAAAAAAAAGTTTTTTATATAGCTACAGTTTTCTCACATTATGCCATATTGCCAAAAACCATCAGCAAAACAAACGTAACAGGATTGTATTAAACGTAAGGGAGAAAATGAAACTACTCATCTACCAGTTAAAGCTTCTTGAGTGGGCGGTGTGATGAACCTTTATTTTTTTTCATGAGCCTCGATAAAACAAAACAGTCTCGTTCTCCTTCACTGCTTTGGTCAGCTTCATCTGTCAGAGGCTTCATCAAACATGTCCCCCTCACGTTTATGCCACCTCGAGCTAATTATTGCTGCAAAAATCAAAAGGTTTGGAATCTGCAGAAATTTCATTCATTGTAATAAACATTAAAGAAAAACAGTTCATGACTAGCATTGCCTCATTGATTCAGTGCATTTGCATAAACTTCACTGTTTGTGGCTACAGGTGATGAACAGATAGCAGGGCTGCAGACCAGCTTCTTGAACTCTGTCAGGTGGCGCCAAATGTTTTGCAGCTTCTTTTTTTTTTTTTACTGTCGCAGTGTTTCAGCTTTAAATGTCACATCGTTGTTACTTCCTGCAGATGCTCACAGTAATGTAAATAGGGATGTTAGGATATGAACATTTTGCCTTGTTATTGTTGTGTACAAATTTATTATTGTTTTCAAAAGTACCAACTTTGAATTTGAACTTGTTTGTTGCTGCACATATGTGCAGTGAAATAAAGAACCCTTTTGTAAGAAAGGATTAAACATTTTCAACAGGTATTGTTTCTGACATTGCATAAATGATGATTTCTTTTTTATTCACTGATAATTTTATTTACTTTACTTTGTTCACAGTCACATTAAAACGGAACAACAACTGTATATCTGATTTGCATCTAAAACACATGTGCCTAGAAGATTAGATGTTCCAAGGACATCTTTACAGAAAAGATTTTTTTTAAAAAGGAAAAAAGAAAAACCAAATAACTTGAGGATTTATTAAATCTATTTGATAGAAACATTCTTTATCTTGTCAAACAACCCCAACAAAAGAGCCACCAGTTCAAAAAGTGTTTTCACTACTAAAAAGAATTTCAATAGTTGCTACATGTCCAATGAACAAATATTTACCAACAGTCCTTCATTCATTCATCCAGCAGGCCCAAATTTCTAGCTTTTTTCCCCCCACATTTTCAAACAACTATCATTAACACATGACATTACTTTAGTTTGTGAAATGAAGAAATGCATCAAGTGTCAATGGCAATCTACAACACAAACAAAAATGCACCCACTGAGACTAATCTAAGGCTGTTGGTGTGAAGGTTGAGGTGTTTTAGTACATCTACTTTGTTTATTCTGTAAGTAAAATACTAAAGTAACAATCCTTGTTATTAATATTTTTGTTGTTCTGCCAAGTAAAATCAGGTCTTTGACTACAATGCTGCCAATCCAATTAATCTTTGAAGCTAAACAGACAACCCAGAACATCCTGAAGATATCATACAAAAAAAAAAAAAACAGCCATGCAAGACTTTACACAGCTAAATGATATCTTACTTAGCATAACCTGCAACTAGAGGAGACCGAAAAAGACAGGAAATGACGGCAGAACAGTGTAATTAAGACCAAAAAGTCTTACTTGACAGAATTTAAACTTTTTACCCACTACAGTCCTGAGTAAAGCTGCAAACCAAAAAGGTATCAGAGGGTCCATTTTGATTCTGCACGTCTGCAAGATGCTCAGATTATCCTTGCAATTAAAATTTAATAACAGATCGGAGCAAACAAAAATAATAAGGGGGAAATAAACATCCAACAAATTTTAAGACTGGATTTTTCCAGAAAGCACAAACATTATGGGCCTTTTTAGCAGTATTGCATTGCTGCTGTATTACCTTTTAGTATATTTTTAAAAGGTGTATATTGTCAGCTCAAAATTCACTTCATTGTAAAAATAGAAAACTGCTAAAAAAACAAACAAAAAAAACAATCTCAACATGATTTGTTAAAGCTAAACTTTGGTGAGTAGCATACATCAGAATAGCTACAAATAAAAATAAAAATACCTGAACTTCTGTGTTTGGATCTACAGGCTGGAGGTTAAACCAATCGTCCTTTCCGCTATATTTACATAGATCATCCTTCCGGATTGACACTTTGCCTGGAAAATAAAACGGCACAATGTGAAACCACAACAGATCTACTGGAGACAGCCCAGTTACGTCTCTGGTTCATGGATTCGACTTACCAACAGGTAGGTCCCTTTGGAAAACGCCCTTGGCATAAACATAAAAGGATAAAAACTGAAATGGCCGCGGGATCTCAAAGAAGAAATCTTCTCCGTAAAAAGGGCTGTAAAAAAGGGGGAGAAAGAATCATTATGTATTCGTAGTTAAATTAAAAAGAAAAAAAAAAAAGAACTTGTTGACAGAACAAACAGCATGATGACCTCATTATAACCTTAAAAGTTTAGGCCTCTATTACAGACATGCTATGACTACTTTCTAAACAGACATTTTTCCGTGCAGTACGGGTCTGAGCACTCGATGCTAAAAGAGGACAAAACACACTGACCCGTCAGTAAATGAAACCAAGTATGCCAAAACCACTGAGGAAGAGTTTTAGTAGATTATGCATGTCAGTGATTTAATGTAATCCTACACTGAAAATGCATTGTGCAACAGATCTGTTATGTTTCAGCAATTACACAATGACTGGTATCACATAGGGGAAAAATAAATGTAACAAATAATTACCCAGTGATGCCATTTGTGAGATTACATTTTCTGTCACAATTCAATGTCACAGGAATGTTGCATCACAGTCATGAACATGGCGTTTCTTAATGTGGAAAACTGAAAAGTGTGAGCAGACGGCGGACATCACAGGGTGCCCTTATGACTCATCAGGGATGTAGGAAATGCTCTTCGTATCATGGGTTTGAACGTGACTGGGAAACCTTTTAACACCTTTCCTCCACCTTGAGGTTAATGGTGCAGAAATAGTTTGCATTAAAAATATAATTCCTAATAATAAGCTGTGAAAAAGTGCTCCACTTAAACATAGAACAACTAAAAAGATTAAAACAAGCTTAGGAAGAAAATTATAGAAAAATACAAAGACAAAGCCATTGCAAAATTATGTATTTCTTCATGTGGAAAACAGAAAGTTTACCCACTTGATTTCAGTACTTGAGCATTGTTCAGAATATTTACAGAATTAGTTTGTAGACATTCGCCAGATTAAGATCAAAGCATTAAAATATCTTTAAAAAGTCGTGAGAGATGTTCTCTTTGTTAAGTGTGTGCTGGGTTAGTTTTTTTTTTTTTTCTTTAAAGCTAATCAATTTATTTATGTATTAGTTATGACTTATCCAATTGCAAACCTGTTTAAAACACAGAACATAAAATAATAAAAAACAGACTTTCCAAAAAAAAAAAAAAAAGTTTTAAATGTTTTTGTATCAACTTCTTGCACTTATTAAAACTTCTGTCTTTGTCCATCTTTGCCTTCTTACCATTTTAGACGACAGTTTATTTTAGTTTTTACTGCATGGCTGGTTATGTGTGTTTTTAAAGTATTTTGGTATCTCAGTTATTTTACTGGTGTTTTGGTGTAAAACCTAAAACAAACTAAAACTAACATTTAAAATTCATAATTTCACAGACATAAATGACAGACGGCATAATTTTAATGTTTATGCCTTCTGTACAGCACTTTGATCCTGCGTGTGTTAATATAGAGTATTTTATGCTAAAGATGCTCATTGCGCCGTTATAGTTGCTCTTTTATCAAATGAAGTAAAGAAAATTTTACCTCATTGGACGTTAAAATTATGAACTAACAAATTTTATCTAATACAAAGAAAAATGCTGGAAAAAAAAAAAAAAAAAAAACACAAAATCCAATTAATTTTTTTTTTCTTGTAGCAGGCGGGTAAAGATAATCTTTGCTTCGTTCAGAACTGACTGGCAAAAGATGTCCAAAAAAAAAAGATAAAATGACTGCAATTAAACAGTTTTGTCAAAAAAATGAAATTAAATGTCTATAGGTTTAGGTATTTATGGATACCTAAACGTACTTCAAATTTCCTTCTTATAAGAGAAATGTACTCAGGTTAAAAAAAAAAAAAAAAAAGGATGGGTAAAGGAGAATATAGCTCCTAGGTGCTCCTTCTGATTTTCCTTCACAATTTAAACATGTTGCACAGAGAGAAATATCTTGCCTGACACTTCCACAGCGGGCTTGGCCGGCGCATCCAGCGCACACCCACGCATCCTCCTCAAATATCACACAGAAATATGCACCTGTGACCCACCCCCTTCCCGCTCTGCACACACACTCAAAAATACACCCACTAAACTACATTTTCCTCTGTTGTCATGCCGGTCTCTAAACAATGTAAAATCTCTACCTACAGGCCTCCGTTGGTGGCTGTTTAAACATGCCTGCTTTATCCTCGGGATTAGCTCATTTTCAAGCTTCCAGATAACCTTTGGATCAGACACAAGGAGCACATAAAACCGAAATGGAGTCGAGCAAAATTCAAGAAGATAAGGCCAAAACGTGGTTGATTATCTAATTCTGCTGAACAGCAGCTAGGGTAGAAGAGTGTGTCACAGAGAGAAG
>NW_015112773.1:657498-696821 GCF_001443285.1 Poecilia latipinna | reverse complement strand
GCTTTATCCTCGGGATTAGCTCATTTTCAAGCTTCCAGATAACCTTTGGATCAGACACAAGGAGCACATAAAACCGAAATGGAGTCGAGCAAAATTCAAGAAGATAAGGCCAAAACGTGGTTGATTATCTAATTCTGCTGAACAGCAGCTAGGGTAGAAGAGTGTGTCACAGAGAGAAGGACAGAGAAGAGCGTGGGAGGACGCACTTCCTCAGAGACGGTAAAAATCATTCTGAACGGTACCAAAACAGGACCAAAAAATAAAAAAAAATGTGTGGAGAAAGGAGTGTTGTGAAATACCATGAAAGATGGGCTAATGTTGACACGATGATGCATGATGATTTAAGGAAACCTTAATGAGATGACGTGTGAATTAAGGAAGTCTTAATTCACAACTCATCATGGTTTTCCACACCTTGCACTGAACTTCTTGAGAACATGTGACTATTAGATAAAATTATGTCAGTCTAAAATAAATAAAACTACTTCTCAAGCATGCAAACCAGCTAAGAAAAAAAAAAGAACTGATTTAAAAGAAACAGAAACAATTCTTTCAAGACCTTTTGGATTTTCTGAACTCGACTAGGACCCTGTGCATCTTTATTTAAAAAAAAAAATTATGAAGATACAGGGGAATTTTTTATGCCTTTGTTTTTATGATATGTATTTTTACTTAGCCTGATATTGCAGCACCAATGGATAGAGGGATCAAATGTAAAAGTTAGGAGTTATTAAAGTTAATTTTAATAAACTGACGGTTTACCAAAACCATTATACTATCAAAAACAAAACTGATTCAATGGTGTGGAAAAAAAAAAAACCCACACACAAAATCCCCCCCTCTTTTTTAAAAAAATATATACATAGTACAATAGAATATCACATATATATTTATTAATACAACCACCACAAAACATAAAAAATATCACAGAATCTGCAACAACAACTGATATCTATAAGCTGTAAAAACATGATACCTCAACTAACTAGTATTTACACTAAGCAGTCTCAACCATACAAATGATTCACAACTCCTTTCAGAGAATTACTCTTCAGGAGAAAATGACACAAACACCCTGAACTCGGATCCTTTGCCTCAGTACAAACAAGTAGATGTTTGGATTTTTTTAGCCAGCATCGCTTCTGATAAATGAGCTGTAAAGTGCAACATGTTGGTGATTCGCTTTCAATGACCCCACAGTGGGTTTGTTTCACATGCTGCGAAACATTTTTACATTTCAAAATTATCCACAGTTTCGTGTACAAATTCTTAATTTAAAGTTACGAGAGTAGTAATTTGTGTGTTATGATTCTGTACCATCAGTAGTTATTGGCAAATAGAAGGAACAAGATCATGAAACGTTTGAATAAAGTGAAAAAAACCTCAAGAAAGCATAAACTCTGTGCAAATCATCACAATAAAAATACATATAAAAAAACATGCCTACACAACTCCCAATTACCCAATACATAATAAATAATTAGCATTTATTAATGTCAGCAAAGGCTAATATATATATATATATATATATATGTATATATTTTTTTTTTTTTTTTTTTTTTGTGTATGTTTTCTAGGCCTGAGCCAGTTAGAGGGATCACAGTACAGAGATTTTAATAAGCTTAAATGTAAAAACAGCTCAGATGTTTTCTTATCCCGTTTCTACAACTTAACATCTTTAATCGAGATGAAATACAAAATGCCAACGTGAGAGAAGATTTTTTTTTTTTCAGGTGTACGAATTGTAAAATCCCACCTCCTGTAAATGTTGCTACTCACTGAGAGGAGGCTACTACACTTTTTCTTTAACAAGAAAGACTTTCAGGTCATAAAAAGCTACACAGTCATGGAGAGGAAACTAAAGAAAAGTAAGTCAACAACATTTTAAAGCTACAGACCGCAAACTATAAGCGGCATATCGGTTAAGCAGCTAAATGCAGGCTGGCTCCCAGAGCAGGCAGCTGAACTAATTAAGCTGCTAAAATCAGCACGTTAGACTTGTGTTATTAAAAAGACCTGAATGATAAAGACAAAGGCGCAACATTATGAGCAGTGAGCACATAAAAAATAAACTAAAGTTTATTATGGATGTATTCTATATTGCTATTTAGGTTTATGAATCCAAATAATAAATGTATTAAAGCAGCAGCTGCATGCAGTAGCAGCAATGCTTAAGCCAGATTAAAGATATTACATTAAAAACAAATAAATTTGATCCCATGAATTAAATAGCAATTAAAAAAAGATGTTTTCAAGTCTAGCGTCATAAAAAGTTTGCTCTTTTTTGAGGTAAAACCGTAAAATAAATGTTTTTGTTAAATGTCTCGTACTGCGAAACCGACAGTCTGGTGCCTTTTCAACTTTTATCTAATAAACCTGCGTAAGCCTAGAATGACAAAACAGCACCATGTAGACTGTTACATGAAAAACATGAATGTAATGTCCATTTCACTTTTTTTCTGCATATATAGACAATTAAAAAAAAAAAAAAACATGTTTGAGATCCTCTTTTAAGGCAGTCTTAGAAGTTCAGTGTGGCTCTCTTTGCAAAACAAAAATGCCAACCTATCCCAGGGTTCAACATGATCAGTAGGAATAATTGTTAGCTTTTCGCTTTAAAATTAAAACTAACTACATCATGTTTTACATTTTTTGATTTTGGACATAACGACAAAAAGACAAGGTCTTGCATTTGCAGTTCAACATGAGCGCAATAAATTTCTGTAATTGTGCTTACGTGATGCTTTTGTCAAACACCTTGGTGCGAAACACTTCCTCCTGGTCCAGGCTTATGGTGCAAAATGTACAGAGATCCTTTAGTCGATTTGGACCTGACACTGGACCTAGGTTCTTGGCTTCACCTGCAAAACAAACGGGAGAGAACCTTTAATCATCCAAACAATGGGAAACACAAACAACATGTCTGAGACCATCTGAGAACTTTCAACAAGATTTTATTTTTATTATTGTAATTATCCTGAAACAAGACAAAATAAAGATTTGATTCTAGCCCTTTTTTTTTTTTTTTTTTTAATAAAAAGGAAAAAAGAACATGTTCTGACACTGGAAAAAAAAAAAAGAGAAAGAGGTGGTTGATTTTTATCTGAATCCCTCTCTTCACAACCATACCACTTTAAAAAAACGCTACTTTGATGTTCGACATCCTCATGTTAATTCGGGGCCAGGAGCCCCTGGCAAATGTTAGGGCAAACTGCAGAGCGGATGTAGCTGAAGTAGACTCGACGCTCATATGTGGTTAAAAACACGAAACATTGACTTCCTCAGCATAACCAATGGTGACAGAACAGCGCTGATTCACAAATGACAAACACCTTTGTAACACGCACCACTTCCATAACTTTGCAGACAGATTAAACGCCTACGGGCTGGAAGCAACGCGCAAATACACAGAACCAGTGCCGGACAGGCTGAATTTGTGCCGTCAGAATGCTCCCGTTCTGAGACATGACAGATTTAGACAGCAGGATTAAAAGGTAGTGAGACTCTAAATTAGTCCTCTGGCTTTGAAATGCATCCTAAGCCCGGGTATAGGCCGTGTTAAGAAAAGCCACAGATGAGATCAGCTTTTAGCAGACTAATAATAACAGAACAAGGCTAACCTTAGGAATAGCGAGTAAAAACAGTCAATGAGCTTATAACAGGATGACCCAGAGGGTGAAAAGTCACTATGCACACAGCTACGCAAGAAGCAGTGTGGCGCAAAAACTCTGCAGTCATCTCCTTTCTGTGACAACATTTTCACAAACTGAAGTCTCTGATCTGAGGGGCAGAAAGGAAGCCTGGACACTACGGCACAGCCAGGTCTCTCAATCTACTCAAGTGTGAAAACGAATAAGCACACATCTTCATAGAGTACCATCTCCATTGATGCATACACCCTTAAAGGAAAAAGGCCCAAATGTGAACGAGGAAGAATGGAGTTTCGCAAGACAGCAGTGAGTTACATGCCATGATAGTTCCTCAATTTTTGTTCTGCTTAGTTTTTTCTCATTAATTCATAGTAGTGAAACTGACATTTGCCTTTCTATAGTAGGCCTATGCATTAGACGCTTGCACCTTTTTACCTTTCAGCACAAGAACATTCTAGCAACTTTTCAAACGTCTGAGGGGTCTACGCTGACCACTCAAGGACACATTTACTTATAAAGCAAAATGTCTTCAAAACGTAGTTTAATCTGATTTCTTCTATCTACTGACGTCGCTGAGCTTTTGACTTAACTATAAGAAATAATTGTAAACAATGATATAAGGCTAATAGCAATTTGTATATAATCTGATTGATGAGGGCTATCAAATCAGCAGGAAAAAAAAAAGAATCAATCGCATCATAAAAAAAAACAGTACAATTTGAATCTCAAAATGTGTCTAGGCTCCAAAGCTTTAGCAGTAAAGAAAAATAGACTATTTAGATGCAAAAATATAATATTCATACACACGATGCCATGAGAGGGAAACGGACCCGCCTAAGTTTACTCAGCTTAGCGAGTGAGTTTTTGATATTAAACATGGTTTTTTGTTGTATTTTAATGACATATTCTTACCAAATTTAATGTAAACATAAGTATTTTGTTTATGTTTAAATTATGATAAATAATGGTGAAGTCCATTTTAAACCCTTCAAGTTTAATATCCCCAGAGAACGGAGTACATGACCAGAGATTCTGCAGATCCATTCAAGATATTTAGCAGAAACTGCAGCAGTTGCATATAAATCTCAATCCATCATCTGACACTGTGCGCTTTAATGATTTGCAGTTAATATATATGTATTGCAGCATTGATTTCTATCCCTAAACCATACGTGTGATCATGTCAAAATAATAAAGTGCAGCATTAAAGACAGAGGGTTGTACTGTATGATGACAAGATGACACACATTGGTAAAAAAAAAAAGGAAAAAATGAATAAAGAAGGAAAGGTGTGGGAATAAAGCTGAAACTCATACAGTAGTTGGGTCACAAATTGATGGGGATCACAATACTTTGTTGTACACCTGCACAAGGTAACGTTAAAGCTGAATGGGTTAGCTTACAGACGATGCAGTGAAGTGGTACATATTAGCTAGCAGCACTTTGTCACCAACGTTAACTGGGCTCACAAGGCAGCTCTTCTTTTCAAAATGGGCTCATTTCTTCACCAAAACGTTCTGTTCTCAGTTATTTAAATGACCCAATAGTGGTTCCTGTGTCCAGTGAATTTGATCATTTACAGCAAGCTAGTAGCTTCAGCTAGCATGCTAGGTTAACTTGACGTTAAGCACCAGCAGGCAGCAGGCAGAGTGCCCGTCTCTGCCTTCACACTGGCGGCTGCTGGGAGCACGCCGCGCCCCTCCCCGGTGCCTGCTTCGGCTGCTCAGCTCCTCCACCGACTCCCCCCGACCCTCAGCCATAGCGAGACGCATCGGCCACCCGGTCGAGAGTCATACTTACATATTTTACCCCGCAGACTCTGTAAAATCCGAATCCTAGCGTCGTCCTCTTCCGCCATGGTCAGCGCTGAGTGTTGTTGCCGCTGCTCCGGTGCATTCAGTGCTGTTCTATCATATCCGTTTATGAATGCAAGCTGAGTGGAGGAAAGCCAGTCCCACCGCGGCGTCACGTCAACCGCCTTAGAAAAAAGAAAAGAAAAGAAAAGAAGAAAAAAAAACACTGGGGTCTAAAAAAACATTTGGCAAAATATAACACTTCCCCGGAAGTCGGTGTGACTTTCTACTGCAATGTGCAGCTGAGAGTCCTTTTGAGAGGGAGTGAAGGTATCTGAGCGCTCTGGCTCGTTGTGCAATAACGCTTTCGGAGAACGCAGACTTGGACTTGTGGAGCTAACTAACTAATCGCGGACACCATTCCTCTGCTCAAGTCAACCTCTTGAGAGCGTGCCGTGTCACTAGTGTCACTAGTTATGAATGAGTTGACAACCGCCCATAGACAGATTACTGAAAGGATGAGGGAGGGAGGCGGAAAGATACCACAAGGTGACTAAAATGGATTAAATTACACAAGAAAGAGGCGTAACATGTTTTCAAAACATTAGAAATGAGATTTGAGAGACTTTTTGTAAAAAAAAAAACAAAAAAAAAAACATGAAACCCACCTGCTAACTTTAAACACATCTTCACTTTTTGTTATTGTTCTAGTTCCTGTGTGCAAGTGTAAGTTTTAAAAATATGTATTTTTAGTATTAAAAAAACAAAACAAGTGACTTTTTTGTCTTCAAACTGCAACACATAAAATGCTTTGCTAGCGTACGATTGCAACACGAGTGGTACTTTCAGTGGTTACTTGACATAAGATATGTAAAAACAAGACAACAAAAAGCTTAACTGGTATTACAAATTTTTCCAAATTAGTATAACCAACGTAAGTTACATAATTTTCCATTTCTTCCTATCTGATTTTCATTGCGCAGGTGATTTTTAATATTTTATTAGGTACACTTGTTTCTCTGCTTGTTAACACGAATGGCAGCAAATCAATATCCTTTGCAGGTCTATAGGCTGGTGTGAACGACTTAAGTTCAAACTGAGAAGAGAGATGAAAAGAGTGATCATGAGTGTTGGATCTAAGATGGTTCCAGATGGGCTGAACTGGTAAGAATAGCTTGGAAACTGCTCAACTTCTGGAATTTTCATTTCTAAACATGTCTCATATTTACAGAGAGTGATCAGAAAAATAGAAAATACCCATTAAGCAAGCCTTTGGTTTAAGAGTTTAAAGGTTACTTAACACTGTATGTGTTCATGATTACATATTCTCTTTAAATTCCCACTAATACTTTATCGATCTGTTTTTATGTTCTTATTTTTCTGTATTGTTACATTTATGATAAACTGATGAAGGATTGTATTGCTGGTTTTTATTTATTTATTTTTTTCACACTGTTAGGATGAAGGATTTATATATTATTATTTTCATGATCATTTTCTTTTTAATTTTGTTGAGCTGCATTTTAATTGTGCCAAATAAATTTAACCTGAGGATTGCTGCTGATCATTTCCATCCAACCACCAACAAGATGTACTTAATACAATGGATGATATGTAGATTCATGACATAATGCTTTAAGGATTATTTATTTGAAAATACATTCTGTTTTCTTATGATTATCCAAAGGTTTTGCATAGACCAATGGTTATCAAACCAATCACAGAGTCCAAGCTAAAAATGTGCAAGAAAATATACTGTAAAAGCAATGTAGTTACTTATCTGCATTTTGTACCTCCAAACACTGTAGCAAATGCAAACTAAAGAAAGTTGAATAAATAGTCAGATGAGCAAGTAAATATTTTTATTTTATTACAACGTATGCTTGGAATCCTGACTCTTTAAGTCGACTTAAGACTTAAAAATGTAGCGAGCAAAGCATACTTGCACTGTATTCTTTAAAGGGGTGATATTATGTATTTTCCAGGCACATAATGGTATTTTATAGCACAATCAAGTAGCTATGTTGCCTTCAAATGTTAAAAAAAGGCACTATATATGTGAGATGGAAGCTCCAAGAGGTGCTTTGTGGATATAGGCGGCTCTTTGTTAGTGCAGTTACATGGGAATCCCTGAATGGCTTCCATGGGATATTCATTCAAAGATGTTAATTTTTTTTCTATTTTTTTGTGTAAGATTTATCTTGTGTAAGAACAAATGCATTTATTTTAATACTTGAAGCCTCAGACAGGGATCACATCCACGAGGGAGTTGAAATACAAATTTTGACTCAAAAAGCTCAGAGGGATAAAATGAAACAAAACAGCTACTGACTTTATCAAACCCATACAGATCATAAACAAACTGTAGAGCTGTACTAAGTGTGCCCTCTTCAGTTGAAATATTGCAAGTAAACGTCTGGATTTTACAGGCTTCAGATGAATGCTTTCTATTCATCTTAAAGTGGGATGCTAGGTCTTGCCAGTATAAATAAAAAATATATGTATTTCTCATACATGCTAATTAAGAAAGAATCAATATTAATAGTAGTAGTAAATAGTTTTAGTATAACTATTGGTTATTGATCATGTGATATGAAGGGCTGTACTTATAAAGCATATGATCTGCTTAAATGCAGAACAAACCACATTTTGAATGAAGGCAGGAACTGAAAAACATCTGGAAATTGTGTTTGGAGGCCTGACACAGATGCACTTTGAGTGGAAAAAGAGAATTAACTTTTCAGATGGGCTGCAGGTTCCTAAAGGAGCAGATAACCATCATGTGGCTTTATAGTCTTTTATAATCTCTCAAGTATGAAACGCAGCTTGTAAAATGATCTGATAAATGTCACTAATGTAAGTAAAAGTCTAGTCTGAGTAATGTAGCTGCTTAGCTTAAAAAGTGAATTTGACATGTCACGGCATGTTTTTTTTTTTAAATCAATGTTTGCAAAGCAAGGACAGAAAAGAACTGTTCATAGTAACAATATTTATTTAAATAGTTGTACATGTTTTATACATACTAAACACAGAAAAAAGGAGTAATCTTAATCTCAGTGGTCCTGTGTATTTAGTAGAAATTCAAATTACATGAACAAAGCTTGGAATAAAAATGGCAATTATCAAAGTATTAAACTACAAGTCAGCATAGTCTAACCATAAAGTGCAACTCACCAGTTCCAGTTATTTAAGCAAGAGGTCCAGAAAGGTGAAAACAGAAAATCCCTATTGTTTTTGCTCGGACACGCTTTAAAAAAGGTGAAGCTGAAAACACAATAGGTAACTTTTCTGCCACCCCACACAATGCAGAAGCTGAACTGTTATTGCACTGCATTGAAATAAAAACATTACAATGAGTCACTGACTCCGACTTACATGCATAGACACAGGACAAAAATATCCTTCATAGCGGTGGAAAAATAATCACTGAGTTATTGGACTTAAGGTGGAAGAAATGTCAGTCTGCTAATGCAAGATTATCATAGTTTGCCTGGTCCTGTCAAAAACTATTCTGATGCAAAACATTGCAGAATTCATGAGTCAACAATGTCTCAATTGACATTTGCGCTAGTTAAGCTGCATTCCTTGAAGGCCTTTAAAATAATGGTTCCTCTTTGCACACATATTTTTCCGGCTTGTGTAAAGAAATGTATGCACCGTTAGATTCAGAATCGGTCTTCTGAACTGGTTTGCTTGATTTCTCATTATTAGTGAGATTGTTCATTCTTGGTCCTGTCGATGATTTCTTGTTGGGATCACTGTCCCTGTCATATGCTTGCTTTTTTGAAGTATGATGCATAGAATGATGAACTTTGATCCTCTTTTTCACAACTTTTTGTTTCATTTTTGAGAACGTCAACGTAGGCAGACAGTCCGTATATGGTGACGGTGGATTTTTCATACTTAAATCTGACGCATCTTGATAGGGAGTCGACGACATTAAGTCAAACGTGTCCTTGATTTTTGGCTTATTTTCATTGGTTGTAAAATGCTCTTCATCTGTGTTTTCACATTTTATGTCAACATCCTCTTGATTGCCACTGTCCTCTCTTTTGGTGGTGTCTTGTTTGCTGCCTTCCCTTGGTTGTGCTGAGTATGTAGAACATGAAGTAAATGTGTCATATTTGGGACTCTCGTCATTTGTCTCCTGGTGTTTTTTCTCATGGCTTCTCTTTGTGGCAAGATACACAAAACGCTGGGGACAGAATGAACAGCGATATTTCTTCTCTTGGTTGGGGCTTCGGGGTGTGTTGTCAAAGCAAGAGCCATTTTCCATGCAGCTGTTGCAGATGTAATCCCCACAGGAGGGTGCCTCACCGGGGGGACCTTGTTTTCCGCAGGTCCGACAGAAGTAAGGATGGGAACCGATCACATGAGCTTTCAGTCCGGTCTCTGTGATAAAAGAGCTGTCACAGATGTCACAGTTGTAGGTGGGCCTCGGACTGTAGTTTCTGCTAAGACCATGTTTCAGCCCGATGCTAGCTCCTGAGCTGCTCTCCTCTGCTGGAAAATGTGTTCTGTCAAAGTGGGGTTCGGTGAAACCTGTTCTGTCTATAGAAACATCGGGACAGGGGTGAAACAAAGCATTTCTGTGTTTGTACCTGAACCTCTTTCTCTTCTTTTTAGCCTTGTACGAATAGTAGGGACGCCAAAGCTGATCAGCTGTATCACAATCATTGGTATCATCGTATGTCTCAGTGGAAGCAATGGCTTCCGGTCTGAGTCGAAGCCTCGGACTCTCTGAATTTTCCCTCAGTGGACTGCACTGACTTGGGGTCTGATCCTCACTTAGTTCTCTAGTTTTCCTCTTCTTCCTGGGGAAAAGCTTAGATCCTTTAATTTTGCGGCGGATGATGGCTTCGTTGCCTATTTTCACTGTTATCTGACATAGTGGCTTGGTGTCACTGTCCAGAGATGGGCCGTGGCAAGCAGGTTTGGCGATGTAAGTCTCTGTTTTTGTCCCCATTACTTTGTCTCGCATCAACTCCTCTGTGCTGGATTTAAGTATCTCCTTGGTCATCTCTTCAACCCTTTTTGCTGAAGCTGATAACTCTCCTAACTTTTTAACAGTGCTTAAGGAGTTGAAGAATGGCACACTGTGAGTAATGTGCTCTGAGTTCACCAGCACAGGCGGTTTATCTGCTTGAGGCTCAGGATTGGGCAGAGTTAGCTTGGACGAGAAGATGCTGTCACAGTTATTAAAAGGTGAACCTCTGTCTCCAGCCTCTTTCTCTGTGCTTGTCTGCTCCCCCTGTTCACTGCTGAGATTTTGATCAATAACTTGATTACAAGGTTTGTCAAAGCAGATGTGAGGCATGACAGGGGAGACCATCTTTGTTGTGGCCATAAAGGTTAGCGGGAATGAAGTTGTGTCAGGGTGGTTGAGGAGACTGCTTTCTTCAAATGGAGGAATAAGAGAACTGTTGTCTAAAGTGGATGAGTCACCTTTTTCACCACTTTCTGAGTATGTCTGGCTGTATGTCTTGTACTGCCTCTTTCTAAACTTCATGGGCAGAAGTCTGTAGAGTTTGATTGGATAAACGCTGGCTTTCAGCCCACCATTGGCAGATTTCTTTCTGACAGCGAGGTTGGGATCAATGCCGTGGAAGGACTTTTGATGGTTCTTCAAGATATAATACGTCATGAATGTCTCCAGACAGAAAATACACTGATAGCGGCGTTCACCTGTGTGCCAGATTTCGTGCTTGGTGCGGTACTCTGCCAAGGCAAACACTTTATTGCAATAATGACAGGGATAAGCCCTCTGCCATGAGTGAACGTTCTCATGCCGCCTCAGGCTGGACAAGGTGACATAGACTCGTTTGCACACACTGCAGTTGTATCGCCTCTGCCTAACTGTCTTCTCTTCACGTAGGCGCTCCGTTAGGTTAACTTCAGTGAGCTCAGGCATGTTCGGGCTGGGAAGGTCTGCAGAGGGAGGCTGTGTTGCAGAGCTCTCCACGCTTAATCTGTCATCTGAGTTGTGCTCCACCTCTTTGGCTGATATGTCCCTGGCATCAAGCTTAGGTGGGCCTCTTCCAGTCTTTGGACATAATCTCTCATGGTTGTGCAGTCGTTTGAGGTGTATGAATTTTCTGTGACAAAATTTACAAGTCAAACGAGTGTCAAAATGCTTTTTATGTACCTCAGAGTGAATGGTGAGAAGAGCTTTATTTGAGAATATCTCTGGACAGTGCTCACAGCTGTAGACTGAAATGCTGTCCTCTGGGTGAGGGGAAAGAGGTGGTGGACCTAGCTCTGTGTCAGCACTGTCAGTGGCTCCACAGAGCTCCGTCTCTGTTATCTTCTCTGTCTCTGCTTCTAATAAAAGTGCAGGTGGTGTCATAGCGGAGACAGGAGCAGCAGTATCACCATCACCATCAGATAACACTGATGTAACTGTGTTTGCTTCATCTGTTTGTTGATCTGCTGGTGCTGGAAACATACTTTTGCTCAAAATGCCTCTCAGCCTGTGGCGCTTTTTCAGTGGGCCCGTATTCCTATACATGAGTGGTTTTGAGTGCAATATTGCTGGTTTACAGACGTTCCTGTAGTCCCACTGACTGGTGTCTTTGCCTTCAGTGGAATTGTTTACTGCATATGAGTGTTCAGACAGGGTGTGGGTTGTCTCATTGTTCCCATTGATGCTGGATATTGTAGGGAAACTTGAGGGCAGCTGTCCCACGTCTGGCGATTGCCTCTGCTTGTCTGTTTGAACCAAAGGAGTGAAGGGATTGTTCCCAGGACACATTTCAGTGATAGAGAAGGCATTGGTAATGCGAGGTCCTCTTGCACTGTCTGTCTCCTCGCGCCTGGAAGCTTCCTTCTTTGCTGTTGAAGATTTTGTGGTTGCACACAAGTCTCTGGGACTAACACATTCATCCCGCTGCTCTTCGTCCGCAAGCTTTTCCAAAAAAGGAATTCCAAGTCTTCTCCCAGCTGCTGCGAGTCCCCCTCTGTTCTCTTCACCAAGCGACGTCAACTTTGAGGAGTATATGAAGTTGAGGATACAGGCAAACACTTCAGACTTTAGGTCCATAAGCTCTAGGACTTGGCTGGAGCTGCATGTATCTGAGGTCGTCAGAGTGCTTCTGAAGTATCCGCTGCATGCAGCCAAGATGTTTTTGTGGGCCCGAAACTTCACATCCTCTACTACGATGGTAACGTCACAGAAGAGGCCTTGTGACCGCTGCTCATTGAGCTTGCTCAGCACAGTAGAAGGGTGTGTGCTGTCCATCAGGTTCGGATGCATAGGCTCATGGCAGTCATCTAAACAATAAAAAATAACAAATTATTACACCACATGTAGTAAAGTAGATACGTGTAAAATTCTGAAATGTGACTATTTTCTTTTTAAAGCATTTCAGCACTTTTTCTGTTTTAACACTAGATGGCAGCAGCATTCTGACACGGAGCCCCAGTTTCTATTAACAGTTGCTGAATTTAAACCTGATGACCTCCAAACCACTTTAAGCATAAAGAATGTAGCCTGCCTCCAAGTTTGCCTGACTTGAATTCAGTCTTCAGGATTTCAAAGAAAGCATGTTATTATAGAACACACTTAAGAGTAAAATGATTCATCTTACTTATACCTGTTTGAATAAAACCGTAGCTAAGGTGTAGGTAGTGATACATGTTCTCTGAACCATTTGTCAGTCACAACTAAGATCGATGATAACTGAACGAAGAATCTATATTATGTTTCTGGATATGTGAGTTTTCGTTTAATTTCAGCCACCTTAATTGACCAACTAAACCACTTTAGAGTTCTCCTCCAGATCTGTAGAATTTATATATATATATATATATATATATATATATATATATATAAAGTTATTTATTCAATAATGCTTAAAGATTATTAAATAAATGTGGTGAAATAAGAACTACTGCACCCAAATTGAGACAGTAAAATGTAGAGCTGGACCACACATCTAATTGTAATTATCAATAATTGCAATTATTACAATGATGCAATATTTTTCATAATTTTATATTCCCACATAGTGCCACGCATGCATATTCTGCATGTCAATAATATATTTGGCCTCTTGGATAGACTTACACTGCCCTTCATGTCCACCACTAGCAATTATTTTTAACGGGCACAATGCTAAACCTCACAATGAGTGGGTCCATGTGATGAAGAAAAAGTACAGAGAGTCAGAAAATGTGGATTAATCAAAATTAATACAATCAAGACCACCGCAGTTAAATGTTTCTCAGACATGACGCAGGTCTAGTGAAATGTTTGACTTTGCTTGTTTCTTTTATGCTTGTTCTCTGAATCGACTTGGAAATCTGACAGTGATTTCATGCTTCTTGACTGCCATTCAAAAATTCTTGTCTTGTGAAAGTATTACAATATTTTTATTTATAACTGATGTTCTTGTATTCGCAGTAAAAAGCATATTTCAATAGGGATTGTTTTTTTAAACTGATTTTTTTTTGTGCGTGTTTGAAGTAGATATTTATGTGGTGATGACTCATATTTTCCTGTCTTCACAGTTGATGGCTTCCTTTCACATGCCTCGAAAAGAATCGCTGCTAGTATTTCATTCTGCTAAACAATCATTTAATATTTGATGATTGAAATCATAGCTAACAGTATGATAAAACGAAGCACATTTTGCATGTTTTAGATTCGGAGACTTTCTTTGCTTCATCCTGCTGGTGTGCATTAGGACAGAATTAAAACTGAAAAGGAAACGCTGTGGTGACAAACTAAATGCTGTGATGACAAACTAAATGAGATCAGTTAGATTTACAAATTACATTGATCTGAGCTAACCACACATTCATTTATTTGAATGCATGAGTTTTATCTTAACACTGTGAGCCTCTCATGGGAAAATGCAATCTGAGTCATTTTAGTTTTGCATATCATGCTGGCTGTACATGGTAAGAGACACTTCGTTACTTGTAAATGATGAGTCATGCATCCACCTTCGTTGCTGCCATTTACAGTTTCACTTTGCGCTTTTATTTGGTCAGAAGTATAATTACAACTGCTGTATTAAATGTGACATCTCTAGGAGCACTTGCGGCCTAATGTGCCAAACAACAACAACGCATTTCTGTTAAAACTGTTGAAACTTAACCATGAATCATCAAAGTATTCTCTCTCTCGATCAACATATTTTGTCTCAAGTTATGCTTATAATCTCTAGTTTTATAAAACGTAAATAACATTCGCGCTGGTGTCTTTGACAGTGTTGTGTTTTGCTAATTGTTTTTAAATGCAGAACAGTGTTTCCTCTAAGGAGGTAATTATCAGAGAGGTTTCTTTAGTTCTAATGTTGTGATGTGTACCAAATACAATATGGCCGCCAGTGTCTGTAAAGCCTTTCAGACGACTGAAAACACAGCTAACCTCCTGCCTTCTATCTCAGACGGGCCTCCGTTGTCATGGCAACATGCTATGGCGCAGCACTTATTGGAATTCAGCCGGACGGCAATCGACTGTATCTGCCGTCAGAGGTTTCAGTTTACCTCTTGTTAGAAAAAAAACAAAAAAAACGCTGTGCCCTCTTTGGGAACCCTGCTGCAAGCAGAAATGCACAAAGCAATGGAGGTTTGCCTTTGTCTCCAGCTGACTATACTTTGTCTTTTGCTTGCCGAGGTCTGAGAGTCTTTGTGTCTGCAGCACAAAATGGACTTTCAGATATTTCAGCGTTATCTGATGGAGAAGTAGGTTCCGAACATACAGAATTGTTCATCTTTTTTGCGCTATTTGTGGATCAGCATCGCCCTCTCCCTCCAGGAACCTTCTTCAATCCACCACATTCATTTTTTACAGTTTGCATCAGTTGTGGTTTGTTGCAGCCACATGCTGAGCGGAATTTCTTAACTTGTTGTCACTGCTTTTTTTGAATTTGCCACACCCCGACTTAGTTTACCTTCAAAGACATAATTTGCTTTTATATTTTTTTTCTGAAAAATAGAAATCCCCTGAGGTCAAACCACAAACTGAGAAATGACGGAGCAAGATACAGAAAGTATTATAAAATGACTAACAAACTGTCAAGGCAAAAAAAAAAAAAAACCTTTTCAGCTCTGCAAGGCACACTTCCGCACACATTCACACACAAGCAGGTTGGATTTTGAGGGTAAGCATGCAAAACGTACCTTAGTGAATCAGAGAAGATGATGCACAGCGAACAGGAAACAATACTGTGCAGTATCCCTTTCTCTACGGCCTGGCATACACACAGTGATACACGAAAAACAGTTTCATAAGAGATAGGCGAAAGTACTTTTTCCCCTATGATGGTCGCTGAAACAGTGGTGGTGTCTGAAGCCGAGCTTTTTCTGACGTCTTTCTTCCTCTCCCTCCCTCTCATCAGTGTGCAGATGACTTCAGCTCCAGCATCTATCGCTTCTATCCATGCAGCCTGGGTCCTGGGCTAGAGCTGCCCTACCCTCCTATGTCCTACAGCGAATGGAATAACTGACATTCTGTTTTTTTTTTGTTTTTTTTTTTGCAGAATGTAGCTAAATCGGAGCACAGGTCTGTCCCATGTACTAGCTGGGCAACTGACGCTTTCGTTCTGGAGCCACTAAGCAGGAAGCGGCAACTTTTATTAAGCATCGCAGAGAGCTGTAGGGAGAGCGGAGAAATGCAGGGCTCTACATCACACATCGGCTCTGTTCTTCATCCCACAGCCAGAAAACACGCTTAGCTGCATTACTGTGAGCGCTCATAGCGAGTGGTCCTGAGCCGAATAACGGATGCCGTATTAAATCTCCCCAGCGCCGCAAACTAGATCCAAGTGGAGCCTGATGCGCGCGCTTTTACAGGACAATGCCTTGCATGAAATATAAATCATCATGAGCCCTCTAATATGCACCTTAAATGCATAACAGCACACCATCTGCTGGTGCACACAGTCTCTGCCTGTGCAGCAGCATATCACACCACTGCCTTTCGCCCATGCCTTGACAGTCACTGTGGTTAGAACAGATAAAGCTGAAGCAAAGAGGAGATGACACACACTGCCGCCCTATTGTGCAAAGCAGCAATCACAGTCCAGATGTTCAGCGATGCTTTTTCTGGCTGAGATAAAAACAAACCGTGCTCTCTGAAGCGACTTGGGGTATACCTATATAGAGGCTGCTGATTGATGCGAAAGCAGCAGATGCGTCAGCACTGCAGACGAGGGGGGAGGGGAGGAAGCCAAACACACGACGCAGCTCGGTAGCCTCTCCACTAGCCTCTAAAGACAGAAGCAACTGCTCAGGCCCTCCCATCCTGACAAGCACTTACATTTAACCAGACAAGCGATGTTACATGGCTGCTGTTGTGAAAGAGCAGGTGCAGTATCTGTAAGAATACACTTACTTGTTGCATCTGAATGCAAAGAAGACGCATCTGACTTTATGTGTGTGTGTTTTTTTAAAAATATGATAAACTACTGATCAGTTGTTTTTCCATTGTTATTATTTGTATTGTAGCAATTATGAATGCAAAGCTATAAACTATTTTTGATGCTGGTAGAAAAATATGCTAAACTCTTTCTTCCAAAGTCAGTCTCTTCTAGGTCTGGAGACCTAGTTAAAGTAGTATGGATCCTTTAAATACATTTGTTAACTACAACAAAAACTTAGTGTATATTATTGATTTTTTTGGAGATAAATAGAGATAAGTAAGGGAGTTGTTTTGAAGTGAAAGGAAACTGATTTGTGGTTTTTAAAATGTCTGAAATGTGAAATGTGTAGCTTGTGTTTGTACTCAGATCAGTCAGTATTTTGTAGAGCTTCCTGTCGCTGCTATTACAGCGTCTGGTCTTTGGGGATATGTCTCCGTAATTTGTGAATCTGGAAACTGAAATTTTTGTCTATTTTTTTTCTTATTATAATTTCTAAAAGCTGCCCCTCAACTTGAATAAAGAGCATCTGAGTGAACACAGTCTTTTTAATTCTTGTCATAGATTCTAAATTGTATTTGAGTCTGACATTTGACAGGGACATACAAACTTATGAATGTGCTTCCTGAACCATTCCGCTGTTGCTCTAACTCTGCTTCAGGGTATTTGTCCTATTATAAAAAGTGAGTATCAAGATTGGCTATTGTTCAGTGGCCTGGCAGCTGCACGATAGAAACTGTTTTTGAACCTGGTGGTCCTGCACTAAATGCTCCTCAGCTGAGGTGAGTGGCTGGAACAGTCTGTTTGCAGGATGGGTGGAATCCTTCATGATGCGGAGCGCCCTCCCCCTTCATCATGATGTATAGAGGTCCGAGGTAGAGGGACGGCTGCTCCCCACAGTCCTCTGTGCAGCTTTAACCACTCTCTGCAGAGCCATTTCTTTGTTTCAATAAGTAATTTCTCATCGAAGCAAATTCGGGGAACCCCAAAGTTCAATCCTGGGACTTATTCAATATCTATATGCTCCCATGAGCTCAGGTTATAACAGGAAATAAGATTAGTTACCGTAACTACACGGATGATACACAGCTCTACATTATGATGTCACCTGAACCCATCCAAGCACTGAACAGATGCTTAGAACAGATGAAAGTGTGGTTGTGCCAAAACTTTCTCTCGCTGGACAGAAACAAAACTGAAGTTATTATCTTTGGACCTACAGAGGACCTGCTGGTTGAGTTATCACTAAAACCAGCAAGATAGAGTACATCACCTCAGTACTAAAGTCCCTACACTGACTCCCTGTAGCTCAGAGTAGACGTTAAAATACTGTTGTTAGTTTATAAATCACTGAAAGACTTTAGCACCACAATAAATTAAAGATCTGCTGTTGTTTTATCAACTTTCCAGACCTCTTAGGTCTTCTGGCTCTGGTCTGGTCTCCTCTGCATCCCCAGAACCAGAACCAAACATGGAGAAGCAGCATTCAGCTTCCTTGCACCACAAATGTGGAATAAACTTCCAGAAAACTGCAAAACAGCTGAAACACTGAGTGCTTTTAAATCTAGACTAAAAACCCACCTGTTTAGAGTTGCATATGAAACATTATAAATGGGACTGGTGAGGTGACCTGTCCAGGTGCACTTGGTCTCTTGCCCATTGACAGCTGAAGATAGGCACCTGCGCCCCTCGCAATCCCAATGAGATAAACATGTATATGTATGACGATATCTGGGTAATAATCTAAATGTACTTCTAGATATTAATGTTTGTACCCGACAGCAAAAATTAGAACAGGAAAACTAAAATATCTGAACAAAATCTAAATAAACTAAAATATAAAATGGTGTTAATGACTGTAAGGCTGAGGGATCTAAAGAAATCTTCTGGGGAAAACAATTTAACATTTACTGAATTGTTCTATATTCAAAAACACAAAGTGCTCTTTGACATTTGTGTTTTCTGTTTTGTCTGTTAAGCCAAATGTCATTTTCCATAAAAAGTTGCTTTGTGAGAACAAAGAGATAAGATAACTCTGTTCACTACAAGTCAAACTAACCCGTGTGCTGCTCCCACTGAGGGCTGCCAAGAGGTAAATCATTGATAAAAGCAGCACATGTATAAAAATACCTAGGAATAACACATTTCTAACATAGATGTGATTTACTTCCCCTTCACAGTCATGTTCTACTTTGTGTTGGTCTACCATTTGAAATGTTTTCTGATATCTGCCATTTTGTGATATCAGACTTATGTAGGGCTTCATCAGGATACTAAAAGACACTTTAAAATGAAATAAGTGATTCCTATTCTTGCACTCTCGTCTGACAGAGGCAAGGCTGCTATATTGTGACATTGGCCCTTCTGTCTACCACCAGCTGGCAAGACGGGTGACGGGTCTTGCCCAAGAACACAGTGACATATACGGGTAGGACAGGGACTTGAACCAGTGACCCACTGATTACACGACGAATTCTGACCCATGTCACCACCACTGCCACCACGTTCCTCCACAAGTTAAGTAAATTACGTCAAACTGCAAAATATTTCACCTATGGAATATTCCAGGCATTGTGCTATATATTTTTTTAGCAAACATTTCTGTTTGCTGTTGACGGCTTTAGGAAGAATCACTCTGTTCACGTTCAATATCTACATCTGAACTGGAAACAAAATGGCAGCTAGGTCGGAAAAAAATCAGTTCAGACTTTAAATCCTTTTATGCTCTATATGTTGGCTTAAGTTTTGTATTATATAAGAGGAATCTCACCATCTAGCCCTAACATCACAGCCAGGAAGAGTTTAAAACAACAGGAAAAATATACAGGCCTTTATGCTTCTGTGGCTCTGTGATCCCAGCTGTGGCCTGTGGGAACACTCATCGGCTGGAAGGCAAACACCGCCGCACCAAGCTGAGTAGGCTTTATATAAAGCAATCCCAGTTAACAAAGAGGTTTATGCACGGGACAATTCATCTTGCTGTTGTAATAAGCACCCATACCTGTAGTCGCCTATTAAAAAAACGTTTCAGCGTGGAAGGTCTTGCTTTGGGCCCGTCTCTGGCGCAGTGGAAGTCTCTCTGCTGTTTGTTTAGGCGCAGGAGGGTAAAGCGACTACCCGGCCTCCGTTGTTGCCTTGGCCCATCGTAGGCCTTTCCCATCTTCTGTCATAGCTGCTGGCGGTGTGGACTTTGCTTCTGGCAGAGATTTTCCTGCTCCTGCTGTGCAAAGTTGCCTTGTGGAGACAGCTGCCAGTGCTGCGTCACTCCGGCTGCATCACTGACCTACAAAGAGTTTCTGAAAAGGAGGGGTGGTGAGGCGAATGTGTGGAGCAGAAAAAAGAAAAGGAAAAGGGATAAACAGAAAACAACAAGCCTAGCTCCAACAAACAAATGGATGGGGCTTCCGCTCTCCCTTAGTCTGAGGCCCAGTTGCTGCTCTGGTATTCAGGAAGTAAGTCTGGGAAACAGATCCTTTATTGTTATGTAATGAACTTTTTTTTTTCTCTCAGAACATTCTCAGCTGAGAAGTCTGTGCGAGAGGCTAATAATAGGCCATAATACCTCAGTGAGGCCTGAGTGTGGCCATGTCAAATCATAGAGGGAGAGCTAGTGCTTAATGTAGCATTTTAAAAAAATCTAAATTGTCTGTTTCCTTCTTAATAAGAGATAATTTTTGTCTTATTGCCTTTCTTTTAAAACAAAACAAAAAATAAACAAGTCAAATTACAACTTTTTAAATATTCTGTGACACAATACGGCTACTTTAAAACTGGAAAACGTTCATACCTTCATCTAATGTTACAGTAGCTTTCTTGGGGCAGAAGCAGATGCTCATGAAAGGAGATTTGTCCAAAATTTCAAGGCAGGATCACTTAGGCCTGGAAATGGTAACCAGAACTACAGCACTTGTTTTGCACACGCTACCCTAAGGGTTTGTTTTTCTTGATTCTCCTCCTCTTCCCTTCATCATCATCATCCTGCTTTCACTGCTGTGCTGCTCCCTCTGCTGGCTCATTGAAAGAACACATCACAGTGGTAATACACTGAAGTGGAATGAGGGAAGAAAGACGCCATCTAATCGTGAGGACCACCACCAGAGGGCACTACAATAATTTGCTCAAATGTAAACAGGAAGTATGTAACCGTTGTCTGATCTGATGTCAGCAGGATTCAAGCATTTAAGGTCTTTTGATTATATTTTTGCCACCTTGTGTTTTGATCTAATTTAAAATATATGTTATATAATTTTTTATGTAGCATAATTTGAGTTGCCTGTAATTTTGCATTATGTTAAAACAATTTTTTTAAATGCAACTGTTGGCAATATGAAAGTACAAACTTGTTTTAAGAATGCTTTGGAATGTTTTTTTTTTTTTACTTTGTTCACTAAAAAATGACAAGAAAAAACAGTTGTGTTGCTGTTCATTTTTACTGCTCTTCTGTGCCTTTGCTGGTGGTGTCATTGCCGTTGTGGTCATTATGGTTGGTACCATCATTGTGAAAGAAGGTAAAATAGGTAATCTTCCATCCCATGGCTTTTGCTAAGTCCTCCATGTCAGTGTGGTAATCAGGACAGTCGTTCTTCACAGTCAGTTCCCAAAACTTTTCAGAGTTGCAGAGCTATGGTCCAGTTAGACCCCACGACAGGAAGATGAGGATTGTTAAAAATTTTTTAGAAGGTGTGACAGTTAATGTACAATCACGCAAATGATTAAAAATGAAGCAAATACAGCAACCTCATTATTCTACATTTGATGTTTTGTAAGGGTCTTACCATATTGAATCTTTTGGAAAGCTGTGCCAACACAAATCTATCTTTCAGCTGCAGGAAGGACATGATTTTGAGTAGTAAGTCATCCTGTATGCGATCAAGATAGTCGTAGTGTCCCTGACACAGTGACAGCGAGTAGTCCAGGATCTTCTCACCAAAAACATTGCTAACGTCATCTATGGAGGACATGGATCGTGGCAATGGTAATTTCTTGAAAACTCACATAAAAAGTGTTATTGATAACTTAACAAACAACTGTGCTAAATTATACCCCACTTTGTTAATGACAGTCTTTTGTTAATGGTACAGCTTTGCTTGGTAAATCTTCTAAACATGTGAAACATCCCACTATTTGAAAGGTATAATACATGTTTTTAAACCAAGAATGTATTTTAAAAGACAATTAGCCCAGCTTCTTTGCGTACAACGCTGATCGGCTGAAAGAAACTGTATTTCTTAAATTACAGATTTGATCTAAGACCAGGACTTTAAGAAATCATGCACACCTTTTATTGGTAGTGCTTATATTTCCCAATGATGTCTCTTTTTACTACCAGGAACCAAGAGTACTTATCAACCTTGGCTCCTCCAGGGCATCAGAGCTCAAAAATGTTGTCATCTGAACTGATGTTTGTTAGCTTCAGTGAGAAAATTGACCACTACGTATCAAAATGTACGTCCCTCCTGAGTACACAAAAAGTTATACTTCAACAAAATCAACTGGTCCCCGATGACCACCTCCACTGTCCATAACTAAAGTGCCTATTACACTCAAAGACACTTTATAATGAAATCACACACACATTCAAATGCTGATGTTGGCAAGCTTCTGTGGCTACCTTGGCGGTAGCCACAGAAGTCTGACAGAAGTGAGCCTGCTATACTGGCACCATCTACCCTTCTAACTACCACCAGCAGGCAAGGTGGGTGAAGTACAAGTGTCTTGCCCAAGGAAACGATGACAGAGATGGACACAGCAACCAACAACCCACTGATTACAGGACAAATTCCTACCTTCCTCTCAACTATTGCTCCACTTATTGGCGATGATACTGTTGTGGTAAAATTGTACAATTATGATTATATCTTCATGTGATTTTCTTTTTCATTCGGTGAATAAATTTACACAAATCAAAGATGGTTGTTTTTCTGATTTTTGCCAGGGGTGTCAATACACATAGGAATGGCACAGTATATGCTTTAAAACTGTGGTATGCTAAGTATTTTTTTTTTTATCAGCTTAAGAAAAAAAACTATGAGATCAAAGTTGTTTGTGCTGCTTCGAATTTCATAGAGGCTTTAATTTGGGTCTTTGCTGCAGTTGAGTTTTACACATTGACACAAAATAAAACCTTCAAAATGGGGTACCAAATTTTTAAGATGCGGTTAGCAAATTAATATTAATTTTCCGTAGTAGTGTTAATAGTTTGGCTTCTCCAAAATAAATGACTAAGACATTGAAGGTGGATCCAGATTTTTAGAATACTTTTTTTTCTACTGATTTGTGGCTTCATTCCTAATGCAACATGAACGGCAGTTTTCCCTGTAAGGAAAGATATAATCCTCAGTCAACTGAATGTTTATTTTAAGGGACAATAATTATACCAGACAGAGTTCTGCATAGCAAAGGTGATTCAGTCAAGCTTAAACATTAACCATAAAGAGAGATTAAGGGCATAAATACATCTTACCCTGAAGTTGTTTGTCCAGTAGAAAATTAGAAAAAGTTGACCTCTGCTGTTTTGGAGGACGAAATTTATTTTCAAGTCGCATAGAGATGGTCCACCTATTCAATATTACCTTAAATTAAACAAATAAACAGACAGACAGACAGACAATGGGGAAATCAAAGTACGAAAATCGTTACCTCAGTAACATCTGAATTCTGAGGTTTGTTAAAACGTGCGAGAACTCACTCAAGTATGAGCATTTTTGCTCAAGATATACCCTACCTCATTTCTGGTAATCTCAAAATTGTAAAAATCTTTAGAGGGCGCTGGGCCCTGGCCAGAAATTTCAAACAGCTTCTCCCCCAGCAACGACGCCATTTTGGACGCACCACTGTAACCATGACAACAACAAGAAAACAACTCTGTCTGAATTATTTCAATAGAATAGAATGAAGTCATTGTCACATTTACACTGAAAGATTAGCAAAAATTTCAGGGCGTACATTTAAAATATAACAATAAATATAACAGTATATATATAAAAAATCAACGGCAAAGGAACACGATTAGTGGACGTACGTTTGAGCAACAGAAAAAAAATAATTATGATGACTTAAATTATTCACAGAGTTATATTTTTACACATTCAGACAGAGAGAGGGAGAAAGAGAGACGAAAGTGGGAGGAGGTGAGGGGGGTTCACGACCCAGCGGATTTATACTTAATATTTGTGACAAGCTAGTATCACCAGTGTTTAACTGATCACAGCTGAACATTTACAGATAAAACTCCCTCTTTTTCAGCAGCACTGTATTGTTATTTTAGACTTAAAATCGGTGTTTGTAGGCGAAGCGTCTCTGCCAAGTCGCAGTAAGCTGATGTCGAAAATCACGGTTATCTAGTTCCACAGCGGATGAATAACGCGGATGTATATTGCAGTTGTAGGCCGCTCAGCTGATACGAAGCTAGCAGGGGTAGAGAGAGAAAAGAGGAGCAGTGCACAGTCTGTTACAACTACAACACTGGAACAAATAGGTAACAATAATATGCGAAATATTT
The DNA here is from genome assembly GCF_001443285.1 of Poecilia latipinna. Lineage (NCBI taxonomy): Eukaryota > Metazoa > Chordata > Actinopteri > Cyprinodontiformes > Poeciliidae > Poecilia > Poecilia latipinna. The sequence continues at coordinate 672,511 of NW_015112773.1, read as the reverse complement.
ACATTTTCAGTGACATCTCAGTCATCAGTCTTTAGAAATGATTTATTAACGATTTTTATCAATAGAATTTTGATTCTGTGTCGTAGAGTCATCCCGAACTCCCTTCCTGCTTTCCTGTTTTTTTGTGTCTAAAATGTATCAGTGGCCATTTCTTTTTGCAACCTAGCGAGGTCGTGCTACCTTTTAGTTGTGCGACTAGTTAATTGAGTTGGAGTTTATTGTATTTAATCAGGAACTCACGTGTTTGTGAGGTGTATTTAAGCTCTTATTTGTGAACCCCATTCTGTCGAGCTGGCAAAGCGCTAGCCAGTGACAACAAGGAAAGCTCTTATTGATTAGCATGCCAAGGTTAGCTACAACGCTCTTGGATGATTTAACGTCGCTTAACGTAACCTACGTGACTGCCCTGCGGTGGCTAATTCTGTTTTGATAAGGTTAGTATTTCATAAACCGGAGAACTATCATTTTTATTAGCAACCAGGTACTTGTGAATGTATTTTTTTTTTCTATTTTGTCAGGTTACTACTGAACGGCCATTAGAAAAAGCTATATTGGATGGCTAAGCTCATATTAGCTTGCTAATAATTAACTAGCTTCGACGCTTGTCAGTTTAGCCACGGTATTAAGATTTTAGCTTTATTTGGTTCTGTTTGCCCAACTGTAACAACAAACTATGCGTTTTGTTTACACTTTGTTAGACAACTTATTTTCTGTAGGCTACCATTAGCTAAAGCCCCAGACATTGGTGCAGTGAAAGGGAGCCTTTGGCCTTTTATAGGCTAAGAAAACATCGGTTCAGTTCTCATATTTGTAAAGGTTGACTAGCTTGTACGCAACAACTAGGTTGACACCGAGGCTAAGAATTAGTCATTGTATTTGTTGTATGACAGTCGTGTATTTTGAATTTGATTCCCCTACCAATCATCATAAAATGTGGACCAACGCATTTTGGGCCATCACGTCTCTTTTCGTTTTCTTAAAACTTGTCAGCCATACTTGTGTGTCATAATAGCCCGAATACCAACCTAGCTAGCCCCACAGCTTTATTACATCAAACCGCTGTCGGTCCATCCGATGCTGCCATTTTCGGTGCCTAGCTCATCTCAAGTAGTTACATTTTTATTTTGGGAGGCTGCCTTTGTAGTTTATTTAAGACCATATCCTTTTTCGTTTACGAACCAACTTACAAACGAGATAGTAGTTTAAACCTACCTATTGGTTAAGTGTCTAAATAGGTTGACACACCGGTACTCAAACTACGCAGTTCAATGCAACCAGTGCTAAATTAGCCAGCGTAACTTTTAACTGTTTAAGCTTTCAAATGTGTTATTTTCTTGTTGAGATACCATTCGTATTGTGGTTTTCGCGTTTAGGGTGGTAACTTTTGACCGCAGAACATACAGTGTGAACTCGCTGCTGTCAAAACGTATGAGATTGGAAGGGAATGACTGGCTCAACATGCTAACGTTGCTCGGTGATGCTAAACAACTACGTCAGAAATACAGGCCTCTGGAAATCATAGGTACTAAACAGGACGCGGTTGGTGTCTTGGTTATGTTGTGAAGGCGAACCAAACGAGATGACGATTAAAATGTCAGCCACTTGCTGTGTAAATCTAATCACATTACTGGCGAGTGGCGTGCCAGTTGTCAGAGTGCTCGAATAACAAAGACAAGGATGCACTGTCAGTGTAGGCCTAACGTGGCCTTATGAGCTCCGGGAATGTGGCGTATTTTGTCATCAGAATTCATTATATCATGGATTGATCGTCAGTTAATTTGCTATTTATTGGTGGTAATTTTCTTGTATGCCAAAAGCACTTAGGTGGTAAGTTAGCATTATTTTGCAAATATCAAATCTACCTGGATATGTTCATGTTCAGCCTCATCAATTATCTCATGTGAATTAAGGTTATATGCAAATTGTTCGTGCTGCAATATGAAATTCTCTATCATTATTACTAAAACTGGTGATTTCCTACAGCAAGCTTTCCTTGTTATTTCTAATATTCAAGACAGAGAAATATGATCTATTATGGAATGTTTGTCATTTGACTTCTGTTTAAAACTTAATTTATTAAAAAAAATATCTATGATCTATGTATGTGTATTTTGACATGCACGGTCCTGGATTACTGAAGCTAAGAAAAATACCCAGCTGTTATAATAACGCTGGGTAATATTTTATCACAAGAATACCTCAAAGCCATTTTTCCCAGAGGTAGAAATGTAAAGAAAATCTGGTTTATTATACGGTGTCAACAATATGTTGATAGAAACTGTGAAAACACACAGGCTGTAATAAGAGTGTAAACATAGGGGATTCAGTGATTCCATGCAAAGTTGTAAAAATAATGCTTAGCTATTAAAAGCATGCCTTGCATTTCTATTCGAAGAGATTCATTTAATTGAATTAACTTTTGGATTAAAGGAATATAGATCATATACAATTAATGAAGTCATTTGTGGACTTGGATCAAATCTTTGATTAAACTACCTGTGGTTTTGAGATTGCATACATGCGGTTTGTTTATTAGCCAATACAGTTCCCAGGACCACTAGTTAGATTAGTGTTTCTTTAGTTTTTTTTTTTTTTTGTGATGGAGTTTCTAAATGTTGATCAAGGTGTCTTTTGTGAAATAGGACATCTGAAATCAGCACAAAGAGGGAGCTGTAGCCTAATGCTATAAACATACTGCCACTTGTTTATTTTCCATTATGATTTTTTAATATGCTCATGTCTGTTCCATTTCTTTTATTTTAGTGAATGGTAGTGTCTAGAAAGGGTATGTCCCTTCAGGAGAGAGGTGCCAATGTCCAACCGGCCTAATTCCAATCCAGGGGGGTCACTGCGCCGTTCACAGAGGAACACTGCTGCGGCCCAGCCACAAGACCACACAGCAGCTGGAAGGTGAGTCCGTCTTGCATGTTTGCTTTGTACTTTCTCAATCAATAAAATCCCTGTCTGCTTTTCTTGATTAAACCAAGCAAGACTGATGTTTATTTGTGGAGAGTTTTCACTTTTGTAAACACTGTAGGAAACTTTACTGATTGGTGAATGGCTATCTATGTGCCTTTACAAAAGGAGACGTATGTTTTTTATTTCTTTTTGTAGTCAGATAACTCTTTTTTTTCTTTTTCTTTTTACTGGTTACTCCAGAGGTGCTGGTGACGAAAAGAATTGGCATTTTTGTCTTAAGACAATTTAGGGATTCATAAATTCTTTTTATGTGGCCTTTTTCCAGAAACCCACACTGTTCCTTGCTCTTTTAATGTCCAACCTTACAGGTTGCAGTCAGAGCAGGTAAAACATAAACCAAATTCCCCACCTGAAAGTAGAAGACCTAATTCTAAGGCTCCCAAAGCCACTGCCAGCTCAGCCACTGGCCAGTCCAGAGGGCACAGCTCAAGAAGGTACCCCTATTTTCTACTTGGTGCTTAGTGTATATGTGTCTATCTAAGGTTGAACTGCATCCTTCTTTGCCACTTGTATTTTACACATTTGCACTTTTAGATTGGCATAATCTCTTTAACTTCTTTTTCTGATTTAAATAATTCTGTCAAATAATTTTCCTTTATTTTTTGCTACCTTACAGAAGCGGTCTTAACCTATCAGTGGCTTCATTAGTGCTGCAAGACGACTCGCAGGCTGCGGGAACATCCGAACAGGAACGACCAGGCCACCAGTCAAAGAGTGAGGGCACCAGAGGGCTCAAACGAAGCGACGCTCCTGACCAAATTAGCGTCCTTGGGCCCACCCCTTCCAAGAAGCCCAAATCAGTCCCACCACCCAAAAGTAATACCTCGGAGACCAAGAAAGGTCCAGCTAAGTCTAAGAAGAGACAGGCTTCTTCAGAGGCACCTGCATCGACAGGTCGAAATCAGAACAAGAAGAGTGCGGCCAGCTCGGCCTCTTCGGTCCAGAAACGGAAAAAATCAGACTCTTTCCCAGGTCTAAGTAGCACCGCTGGGTCTCTACCCAATTGTACCGAAGGCAGAACTGCAAAACCAACCAAGCTGGCGTCTAAATCGGCCGCCTCAGCCAAAGCTGGGTGTAGCAACGTGACAGACTCGTCCTCCTCTGCCTCCTCCTCTTCTTCTTCCTCTACCACAGGCACCAACAGTGCTGCTACGCAGGGCGCCCGTTTAAAACAGGGAAAAGATCAGACAAAAGCTCGTCGTTCCAGATCAGCATCTAGTCCCTCTCCGCGTCGCAGTACACGGGACAAGGAGCAGGCCAAAACTGCCAGCTCTTCAAAGTTTGACTGGGCAACACGCTTCAACCCCAAAGTAAACCTGCCAAAACCCAAACTTTCCTTACCTGGAACTTCCAAAACTGAGACCTCCAAACCTGGGCCATCTGGACTACAAGCTAAACTAGCAAGTAAGTTGTGTGAAAATTAACTTGTTTGTGTGTAGCAATAGGTGGATGTGTAATACTTTTTGATTGGCTGGTAGATGATTAGTTCATTATTATGGACCTAGATAGTAGATTAATGTAACATGATTCCTGTGCAAACTACCATCACAGTCTCGATTACAAACGTCCACAAAGACCACTAGAATCATGTGTTTATAATGGCTCCTAGGATTAAATACAGCTCATCTACACCACAAGGCAAAAACAGATATTGGACCAAACTGTAAATTCAGATAAAGTATTCTTAGTGTGACCCATTTCAGATTTCACAAACGTCCTACTCTCTATTATTCCAGTTGCTTTGCTTTTTTTATGTTTTAAAAAACAGAGGGCAACTAATAATCTTGCTCGCATACAAAAAAAATAAATAAATGCTTTGACTAGTATGTTGTATTTACACGTAGTAAATGCTTGCTTAATGCTTCATTGGCTTGGATTATTAAGCAGGTCGTACAAGACATGTTTAGATGATCTGACTTGGCAGACTGTGGTAATGGACTTCAGTCCAGGTTTTCTGACTCTGGATGTGTTTGTTTAAAACTGTAGCTGCCATCAACTACAAGTCAATAACATTTAGGAAGTAGAAAACAAAACTATCAAAGGACCAGCTATTAAAAAAAGATGTTGTTAGTTTTGCCCCTTCACTGTCGCTGCACCATTTGTTCTGAAGTTTAACAGAATTATTCTGCTGCAGATTAATGAAATAAAATATCAATTTCTTGACTGCTCGGCTACCTGTTAATGGAAAAAATAGAAAAATTATTTTACAGCTGCAAACCTGAGTAAAAACTGTATCTCTCCATGAAAAACCTTAAATGTTTTTACAGTGGAGAAGAAAAATGTAATTAGCAGCAGCAAACGTCTGGTTTCACAACATTTAGAGTTTTGACACATTTGGGACCTGAAGCTTTTTAACTACTACTTCCGTATTTACTGTCCACCACAATATTATTCATAACCCTGGTGGATTTAAGGGTAAATTTGTATTTTGTTGAAACAAAAAACTTTTTTTCTGATGGTGAAAAGGCAGGGACTGCTTACAGTAACATAAAATGAGTGTCATTTACAAATAAATCTTATTGCAAATGGCATGTCAGTTCATACCGATTTTAGTCATGAATATAAGCGTCTTTATTAACATTACAGCAGTCAAAAAAATTCATGACAGGCTTTTCTGTTCCCATTGATACTCTGATCATTTCTTTGGTGTTTGAAGAAATGCCTCCATTCCATCACCTTAATATTTAGCTGCCCCCATATATTCTTAGATTCAGGTTAAGGCTGGACACCTTCAAAATGTTTATCCTACAGTCAGAAGAAACATAACCAATAAAATAACCCACTGAAACTGTGCAGTAATGGATCTTTATTTTACTAACAACCTGTCGGTACAGACTTTATGCTCACATTCATGGAGACAGAGCTGTGTTGGAGAGCCTGCGTTTTCACTGCTGGAACCAGAGCCAAATCAGACAATAGAAATATAAATTTACTTAAAGAAGGACCCGGTGGACAGGCAAGACATTTGGGATTATCCCTGACCTAAAGGTGGAGCTTCATGGTGGGAGGTTGCCAACCATACGACTAACCATATTCAACAAGTTAGGTTGTTTTGGCCTGATATCACAGGGTTTAGGGTTTTTTTTTTTTTTTTTTTTTTAGAACAAACAAGATTGCAGCCCGTTTGTTGTGACTTGTAGCCAATCAGAAAGCAAGGTGATGGAAACACAGAAGGGAATCCAAAAGACAAAACAATTTCCTCTCCAGACATTTTATGCATGATTTTGTAAATTATGATAATTTAATGAAAAGTTGGCATTTTTAATGGACATTCAATACAACTTTTAGAGCAACTTTGCATTTAAAGTGTCATTATTTACTGAATGACACTTCATGACAACTGTCATAAACATTCATGAAGACTTCTTTATGTTCATGACAGGTGTTATGTCATGTTTATGACGGTGTCATGTCAGTTTTATGCACACCCTTTCAAATAAAGTTACTCAATTTTCATAGTCCATATATATATATATATATTTTTTATCTTGAAAATTATGCTGTACTTTGTGTTGGCCTGTCGTATAAAACCCATCGTTTGTGGTGATTGTGTGCCTCTGATATGTGCGTCACCACACAGAATAGGGTAGTAATGACGTCAGGTGATCTATAACTGCTCTGAACCCAGGAGCAACCTGGAGATGATTATCACTTCCATTCAGTATCTTGAAGCTGAGCAGGTGGTGGGAATGTGCCAGTAGCACAAGGACTTATTGTATCAGTGCAACAGCTGCCTTTTCAAGGTCTGTGTATGAGCTCTGTCTGTCTTCAGCCACTTAAACCTTTGCAGTGAGTCTAGAGGTGTCTCTAAAGTAATTGACTTATGATTATTGCATGCTGTGTGAAGCTATGCTTACGCTTGTCAAGCAAAAATATCTTTGTTGGAAAGAAAAGGATATTTGCTGTCAAAATACAGGAAAATGGTAAAACAAAGTAGAAAAACAATAATCTGCCTCCAGCAGGCCAAATTTTACAGGTTAAGCTTCCATACCATCAGGCAAACCACAGTGACGTTATAACTTTGTGTTTCAAATACCTTAAAGTTTTATTGAGGTGAAGCTTAAGATGGTTTATCATTTCTCTGTGATTTAAGAATATTTAAACCTCAGAATCAGCACAAATAACTGCACTCCTCTTTCGTGGGACGAGTGCATAACAGGAATACCTGGTTCAGGAGAGGCAAGGCCAGAAAGTTAACCTTTCTCCTTCTGCTCTTCAACCTTTCATCTGAAACTAAATCAACCGTAGTGTCCTGAGACAGACGACTGATCATTTGACAGCTGCGCCAGTTCAGTTATTGTCATGGTCACATGGCCCATTACCCAGAATATGTTGAATTTTTGAAAATTAACAGTGAATACTGTTGTTCAAAATGAGGGAAGTATTTTTTTGTTGCCAACATTGTACTGCTGGAGAGCCATGTAAAGCCTCTATATCTTTCTTCCAGCTCCTTCCACTATTATTCTTATACATAAGAGAGGAAAAAAGTCAACCTGCATATAGAAGTATAATTAATCTGAACAAAATTGTGTACATTGAGAAGGAGGCAGCGGCTTCTCGGGTTAGCATGGGCTCAGACTGTTCTAGGTGAGTAAAAGGAAAGTAACTCAAGTGGACTCTGTGTCATGGGCTCTGGCCCAAATGGTGAGACCCCTCCTAAGTTGGCTCTCACGTGTTGGCCCACCAGCTGACGTGAAGTATGTTTGAGGGTAGGGAAGGACTAACGACCTGCTTCTCTCAGAAGGGAAAAAAGCTTCATCACATTTGGAATAAATTCATCACTCTTTAAATTTTAAGATACACATTTTAACACTTATATGATGGTGAGTGGACTTTATAATTAATTTACTTATTACCTTTTACTGCATGAGCAAAAAAAAAGTTTAACATGATCAAATTGAAATGTTTTTGCTTCTAGACTAAAGGGAGGTGTAGTTAATTAAGTAGAGCTGGTTTAAAATCTCTAGATTTTCTGAGATTTGGAAATATTCAAGATTGAGCAATTCTAAAGAACACAAGATTGAATATCAAGCCAATAAAAAAAGTACAAAACCATCCTGTGTGCAATTTATTTGCTCTGAAACTTTTTAGTGTTTAGATTTGTACCACTGAGTTATGAGTCACAGACCTAGCATGAAGGTTGTTCTGTCGTAGGGCCATGGTCGTGTTGCTATTAATAACCCATTTTGGCTGGTGGTATAGGGGTCTAAGCAGACAGCACAGGTCCTGTGCTGTATTAAAAAAAAGAGATAGTATTCTGCATCTAACTTTGTCCTAAGCACTTCATATGGAACCAGAAGCGGGGGAAAACTCCCATTTGGTTTATTATATTTCCCCACTTGGATAATCTATAAACTATTGTTAAAATGTTTCCTTAAACTGTAAAGCAAACTGTATTTTCTATTTTCTAAGTAAACGTTTCAGATGTTTACTTAGACTAGTTTAAGAATAAGATCCATCTAAGCAATTAACGCTCACTTTTGTTTTCCCTTAGGTTTGAGGAAATCCACAAAGAAGCGCAGCGAGTCTCCTCCAGCAGAGCTCCCCAGTTTTCGGCGGAGCACACGCCAGAAGACCACGGGCTCCTGTGCCAGCACCAGGTAGGAACTCTTACAAAGTGCCGCCTATTTCCACAAAGCTCCTCCTCAGAGCTTCAGCCTCACAGAGCGCCCTCCCCTAAAACTCCCCTGCTTATCTCCTCCAGACTAGTAACAGCAGCAATTGGCAAACGCTTGGCAGAACTGCAAGTATGCTGAGCTTATCATACAAACTACTCAATCCAGCGCTCTTAAGAAAAGTTACAAATGGTGTAATGAGAAGCATTGTTTTATTTATTTTTAGGTTTTGTTGGCTCTAGTGGCCTTTATTTGAAAGTAGTTTGACAGGAAAGAGGGTTATGAGAGAGGGGGAAGACATGCGGCAAATGTCACCAGGCTGTGGGAGTCGAACCTGCGACCACCGGCATGAGGACTAAGGCCTCAATACATGGGTTGTGCTTTGCTCCTGCGCCACCACAGCACCCCAGAAGCATTGTTTTTGATGACATGCTGAAGACAGAGCTGGAAAGAGCAGGAGCTTATTAAAGAGACAAAGACCCAATTTCAAGGTGTTAAATTGCAAAGTCAAATGTTTTTTAAGACATATTTCATTTAAGTTATGTTTGATATACAAATATTTTTTTTATAACTAAGGTAATATATTAACCTGATTTTTGCTCTAAAATGGTGCTTAAATTCTAAGCATCAGTGTGGGCAAACAACTTAAGACTCTATTCTTTCCAAGTTATCCTACAAACAAAATTTGACATGTAAGAATATTTCAGAATGATACAGCAGGAATACCCTTAAGGCATTTTTGCCAGAGATTCTCCTGAAGTCCACTGTATATCGTTGGAGGAATACGTTTGTGACATGGTGACCATGGTGGGTTCAGTCTGCACCAAAAATGCTGAAACATAAACGATGTCTCAGAAAAATCCACTCGCAGAATGTTGACTGGTGGAGATATTATTTTTTATTCATTTATTTTTTTTCTGCTGATGAGGATTTCAAACTGAGTCTTTAATGTAAACAACTCTTCCATTGACAATATTCCAGGTAACTTGCTGCTTAATTGGTGATGCACGCCACATCATTAGTTGGCAGAATGTTTTATATTATAGTAGACGCCATCTGAAAAAAGAGGGTCTTGCGTGTGTTCACTCCTGCATTTAGTTCTGTCTGGGGAAGATCAAGTCATTCAGGGAGCATATTGTGTTTTTGTTTGCGCTACGTTCCCTGCTATTCCGACATTTTAATTCGATTTCTTCTCATGTTGTAGTCGGCGGGGCTCAGGCCTGGGCAAGCGCGGGGCAGCCGACGCTCGCCGACAGGAGAAAATGGCTGACTCCGACAACAACCAAGATGGGGCCAATTCATCAGCTGCTCGCACTGATGAGGCGTCACAAGGAGCTTCAGGTAAAAATGACTGTCCTAAACCACAACTTAGTCTGTGACTTTGACTAGACTCCATTTGGCAATCAAAACGTGACCACAGAGCACAAACAAATTTCTGAGAGTTGTTGTAAACAGGCCGGCAGTTTTAAGGTGACATCACTGACGAGCTTTTAATACTGTTTTTCTTTCCAGCTTCAAGCTCAGTTGCCGGAGCAGTGGGCATGACCACTTCTGGAGAGAGTGAGTCTGATGATTCAGAAATGGGAAGGCTTCAAGGTTTGTTAAACTCACAGGTTTTTATCATGTAATGGCAATAAAAACAGATAAACATCCTCATTCCCTGTACCTTGATAATTCCTCCTAAACCATAGCGCTTCTGGAAGCCAGAGGTCTCCCACCACATCTTTTTGGACCCCTGGGGCCCCGCATGTCGCAGCTGTTTCACAGGACCATAGGCAGTGGAGCCAGTGAGTACAATCTCCCTACAACCAAAAGGGTTCCATCAGTTTTACCAACCAAATCTTTGTGTTTTAGGTTCCAAGGCCCAGCAGCTGCTGCAGGGCCTCCAGGCCACAGGGGACGAGTCTCAACAGCTCCAAGCTGCCATTGAGATGTGCCAGCTGCTGGTGATGGGCAATGAGGAAACTCTTGGTGGATTTCCTGTCAAGAGTGTAGTGCCTGCTTTGGTAAGTCCATTGACTTGTCAAGCTGCAGTGATGGTGACAAGCGTAAGCTGATTGTTTTTGTTTTTATTTTTCTAAGGACAAATTCTGTATTGTAGTTATTTAATTTTTACCTAGGCATGTATTATCGATCTGTTGACAGTTTATTGAAGCTAAGTATCTTCCACTTTCTTTTACAGATTACACTGTTACAGATGGAGCATAATTTTGAAATTGTAAGTGATTGATTTGTTGGCTTGTAAGTGAAGTTAGTTTGTTGGTTTTCTGTAAAAACTGACTTCTTTGTGTTGCTTGTTGCACAAAGATGAATCATGCATCGCGTGCGCTCACTTACATGATGGAGGCACTTCCTCGTTCTTCTGCTGTCGTGGTTGACGCTATTCCTGTCTTCCTGGAGAAAGTAAATGCATTAAACTCCTTCTGCAGTCACTCCCTTGTTTTTTATTTTTTTATTTTAAAAGCTAATAGTTTTTCCTCTTCCTTGTTTGCAGCTTCAGGTGATCCAGTTCATAGACGTAGCAGAACAAGCCCTCACAGCCTTGGAAATGTTGTCAAGGCGACACAGCAAAGCAATTTTACAGGCTGTACGCATTGACTTTAGTTTTACACTGTTTACTTCCAAATGACTTTATTCTCTTGCATTACTCTAATCTGTTACAAACATGTTTTCCCTCACAGAGGGGCCTGGCTCACTGCCTCCTCTACCTGGAGTTCTTCAGCATCAATGCCCAGAGGAATGCGTTGGCCATAGCAGCGAACTGCTGCCAGAGCATTACTCCAGACGAGTTTCACTTTGTTGATGATTCGCTCTCACTGTTGACTCAGAGACTTACACATCAGGTGTGTGTGATCAGCTCGAGATGAAGATAATCAATCTTATCCGATTGTGAGCCTGGAATAAATTTTTATTACGCAATTTGAGATTTTGAAGTTTAAATTTTGACTTTACATATTTAAATACCAGAAATACCTTAAGATTATATAGGAGGAAACAGGATGACATGTTTTATTTTGAATAGTTTTTGCATTTAAATATCTCAAACATTTCTGATCAAACTCAAATTTTTAAATATCCTTAATAGTATAGGTTTTATTTGATGTGAAGGGTCTTTTGTCTTTGGTTTTCTAAATATTTTTGAGATTTTAACAAATGTCTTTAAATGCAAAAGTTGCAACAATGTTGCTGATAAAAGTGGCAGCATCTAAGCTAGAAAAGCACCAAGAAGAGCAGCAGCAGCAGAGAAATTCAATAAAATGTAATATATGGAGTAAGGTTTGGACTTTTTGCTATATTTGCTTGGCAGCAACGTCTTTGATGCTATAAGCAAAAAATCACAAGATATTTAAGCTGCAGCGATTTTGAGTATAAAATGTAATCCTGTTGTTTCACTGTAATATTACACCTCATTAACTTTTACCTTATCACTTGGCAGGTGCTTAAAATAATACTCAGACAGCACTTTCAGTAAAGTATAATGTCGTTTCCTTTGTCTTTCAGGATAAGAAGTCCGTTGAAAGCACTTGTCTTTGTTTTGCCAGACTGGTGGACAACTTTCAACACGAAGAGGTCTGTACTTTGTTTCTGAAACTGGTTTGTTGTGTCTGATGTTTTTTTTTTGGTTAACAGTTTGTTGTTTTTCTCCATCTATTTTATTTGGCAGAACCTGCTGCAGCAGGTGGCATCGAGGGACCTGTTGACCAACATCCAGCAGTTGCTAGTTGTGACGCCTCCTGTTCTCAGCTCGGGGATGTTTATTATGGTTGTGCGCATGCTCTCGCTGATGTGCTCCAACTGCCCAAGTCTGGCAGTCCAGCTTATGAAACAAAGTGAGTAACTCACACCTCAAAGGGTGTTATTGCTTTGATTTGTTTTCTCACTAAACTATTAGCCAACAGTAGCATAAAAATTGGATTGTTTTTCATGTCTCAAATCTAAACGGTCTTAAATGATTGTAGAGTTTTACTTCACTGTGCTAGGTTGGCATGAATTCAGTGTTAAGCTTGACGTGTGTGTGAAAATAAACTACAAACAAGAGATTAAAACAAGAATATGTGTCTGTCCTTCTGAATAGACATAGCAGAAACTCTGCGTTTCCTCTTGTGCGGTGCATCAAATGGAAGCTGCCAGGAACAAATTGAGCTCGTACCTCGAAGCCCCCAGGAACTCTACGAACTGACCTCCCTCATTTGGTAATGTCTTTAGTTTATGTTGATTAAATTGAATGAAAACATCTTATAATCTTTTATTTGTTGTTGCTGAAAACTTTAGCAGACCCATCTACTTAATATGTCAACTACATGTTCCACACATGTTAATTTTCCTTCCTCCTGAGTTTAAAATGCATATATATTTTTTTTAAATTGGCTTCTGCAGCCACAATCACTGCAAACCTGAACCTGAAGTGTGGAGCAGAACAAACTAAAGAATTTCCTTTTTATATTCCCATCCAGTGAATTGATGCCCTGCCTGCCCAGAGAGGGCATCTTTGCAGTTGACGCTATGCTGAAGAAAGGTAGTGTTCAAACAACAGAGGGTGCAATCTGGCAGTGGAGGGATGACCGGGGCTTGTGGCATCCTTACAACCGCATCGACAGCCGCATCATTGAGGTAAAAAAAAAAAAAAAAGCCTGTTAGACTCCATCGTTCCTTACAGAGTTGCAGTATCGGTGGATATTTGCTTGGCTCATCTGTCTGTGATCCTGATTATTTGTCTTTTCCTCAGACGGCCCACCAGAACGGAGAAGATGAGATCAGCCTGTCAACGCTGGGCCGTGTATACACAATTGACTTCAACTCTATGCAGCAGATAAATGAAGACACAGGAACAGCACGCGGTATCCAGAGGAAGCCTAATCCTCTTGCCAATCCTAACACAGGTTCTAACATTTGTTTTTTTTCCCTAGATTTGTTTGACAATGAGGATTTTATTAGATTAAGAGATTAAGATATTTTGCATGTTCATTAATTGATGGCTTCAATGGGCAAAGATCTCTCAAAGCATCATGTGTCTAAATATGCATCTGCTGTTTGAACATAGAAAGATTGGAACATGTAGTATTGTCTCTTTCCTTTGCTTTTTAATCCCAACTGAATAAGTTAACCTTAGGCATTTTAAAGCAGTCTTGAGATGAAATTATATTCTTTGTGAAACCTTTTTATTCCTCATATATTGCCATTTTTCACTTTGCTAAACTTGACCTTTTCAACTTGGCTTCAATATGCTGACATTTAAATGCATGCAACAAAGTAAAACATAGGTTCCTTTAGATATTCAACAAATTAAATAAACAAAAAGACAACAGAAAATTGAACACAGTCAATTTATAACAGCAAATATGAAGTGCAGTCAATTTATAACAGCAAATATGAAGTGCAGTAATGTAAAGTGCATAACCTCTGCATTTAAGCACTGGTGGTTCTGCTTCTAACGTGGCAGTACTCTCTCTGCCTGACGGATTGACTGTTTCCTGCAGTCAATCTGAAGCACATCCTTGACCAGGAGGCAGGAACTCTGTGATGACCTTGCTTGATGGAGGCAAAACATTCTGACCTGACTAACATGATTCATCTTGTCATTAAAAAAAAAACTTAGGGAGTCACCAAGAGGTTCGTCGGGAAGATGCAAGAGCCCAGCTGATGAAAGAGGACCCTGAGCTGGCGAAGTGCTTTATTAAAACACTGTTTGGGGTCTTGTATGAGGTCTACAGCTCATCAGCTGGCCCTGCTGTCCGACACAAGTGCCTTAGAGCCATCCTCAGGATCATATACTTTGCTGACGCCGAGCTGCTGAAGGATGTGCTGAGGAACCATGCTGTGTCCAGGTAACCACTCAGCAACGTGCTGCAGATCAGTAACTCGGCGTAATCTACTGGGTTTCCTTAGAAAATATTTTTTTTTATTCGGTTTGAATAATAATTAGGATCAATTGGAATGGATGCTCGATTGGATTAAAATTACTTTTTGGTAAAGTGCCTTGAGATGAAATGCTGTGAGTTATCTATAAATAAACTGAATGAATGATAAAGAAGGATTAGAAAGTTTTATTCAGAATATTTGCTTTTCTAACAAGGCAACAAACAGTTGACGGTTTTAAATCGACTTTATTGAGAGTAATCCAACTTGTTTTATGTTTCCTTCTGCAGTCACATTGCCTCCATGCTGTCCAGCCAGGACCTGAAGATTGTGGTTGGATCTCTGCAGATGGCAGAGATCCTCATGCAGAAGCTGCCTGATGTCTTCAGTGTCTATTTTAGAAGAGAAGGTTTGTGCACCAACGTATGGACTTGGAAATGAAAATTAACTTTTGAATAAATGTTTTTAACTAAAAGCAAACGGTAGAAATCACTGAATTCCTGCACAGAGGACAGTATTAATTAGAGGTGTGCCGATCGATCGGTCACCGATCATAATCGGGC
>NW_015112773.1:646488-653196 GCF_001443285.1 Poecilia latipinna | reverse complement strand
TATTAATATTACAGACCGCTTTCATTTTGGTTTTTGTTTTGTTTTTTTTTTAATTAAAAACGTGTTTTTATATTTATGTGGGTGTTTTTCTGACAGTTTCTTTGCTGTTCCAGGTGTAATGCATCAAGTAAAGAACCTTGCAGAGTCTGAGAGCTTTCTTGTCACTAGTCCCCCAAAGGCCTGCTCCAGTGGTACTGCCAGCCTCTGTACCACAACAATCACCAGTGTATCCACGACATCGGCTAACATTGCAACTCCTGACCTGGGCTCCCCCAGCTTTCAGCACAGCATGGACGACTCGCTGGACCTCAGTCCCCAGGGGTAAACACTCAGCACACAGACTTAGTGACTCTACAGAGAATTAAAAAGACTTGAAGGGAATCTGCCTTCCATGCCAAATTGGAGATGCATTTCTTGGCATTTAGCTGTGCAAATTTTGAAATTAAATGGTTATTTTAAGCCGCCTTCTCTTGTTTCCTACTAAGGCGGTTAAGTGATGTCCTAAAGAGAAAACGCCTTCCAAAAAGAGGACCCAGAAGGCCTAAGTACTCTCCGCCAAGAGACGATGATAAAGCAGACAATCAGGGTAAGTGTCAAAGCACTGCTGTGTGGAGAGTTTGAAATGCTCAACCTTTGGAAAGGAAAGCACATTTGATGATATTTGCATAACTGCCAGTCTTCTTTGCAGCCAAGAGCCCCACCAGTACTCAGTCACCCAAGTCGTCGTTCTTGGCCAGCCTCAACCCCAAGACCTGGGGGAAGCTGGGAGCTCAAACTAACAATGCCAACTCTGAGCCATCACGCACAGCCGGAGTAAGCGGCCTGGCAAGAGCGCCTCCCAAAGACTCGATTTCAAATAACAGGTACTTTGACGACTTGATGCCAATTTTTATTCGGACGGATATCGTTAGTTGATGTATTCGCTCAGTGTTTGTACTTGATTTTACAGTTTTGCTTTAATTCTTTTTACGTTGTAGAGATAAAATTAAGGCCTGGATTAAAGAGCAGGCAAGTAAATTTGTGGAGCGCTACTTCAACTCTGAGAATGTGGACGGCAGCAACCCTGCTCTGAACGTTCTCCAGAGACTTTGCACGGCCACCGAGCAGCTGAACCTGCAGGTACGACATCCGCTCTTTGTGAAAACATGCACGTTGTTGAGCAAGAACCAGAAAGAAACAAATAGGCAACGGATAAAAAAAAAATGCCTGGGACATAAATTGACTTGAGATTTAACTCCGATTCAGGAAAAATTACTTAAAAACATCTCCGGTCTAGAGCATATATTTAATATTTCACACCATTAATGAAACATTTCCCATGTTTTCCAGGTGGATGGTGGGTTGGAGTGCCTGGTGGAAATCTCTAACATCGTGTCAGAATCTGACGTGTCATCGTTTGAGATCCAGCACAGCGGCCTGGTGAAGCAGCTTCTGATCTACCTTACCTCCAACGCGGACAGAGACCTGCTCAGTCGTGACGTGCGGCTCAAGAGGTTCCTCAACATCTTCGCTGGTTGTCCGGTGAGAAGCCAATAGGGTCATTCCAAAGTCTAGATAATATTCATTTTATGTACGATGACCGGTTTCCTCTCCTAAATTTGTTCTAAATAGTATTTGAAGAAGGTGGGAGCTGTGAATAGACATTGGAGGGTTTGTGATCTGCGCCATGTTTGCTCTCGTGCTCCGTCTGTATGTTTCATCATGTTTTCTTTGCTTCACAGCTGCCAGGCGTTGAGCCTATAGGTCGTCTGGATCCGACAAATAACTCGGCGTACCTGGCACTCGTACACAAGATGAACAGCTGTCTGAGCCAAATGGAGCAGTTCCCAGTCAAGGTGCACGACTTTCCCAGTGGCAATGGCAACGGCAGCAGGTCTGTGTGCAAACATCTGGTCTCAAGAGGGAGAATTTGGTCTACTTTATTAAATCGAATATATTTGATTCATCAGGGGATCTCAGGCACTGAAGTTCTTCAACACACATCAGCTCAAGTGTCAGCTGCAGAGGCACCCAGACTGCACTAATGTTAAACAGTGGAAAGGCGGCCCTGTGAAGATTGACCCGCTGGCCCTGGTGCAAGCGATTGAGAGATATCTTGTGGTCAGGGGGGAGGGCTGTTTTTTTTTTTTTTTTTTTTTTTTCCTTGGATGTTTTAGACAGCTGCATGTAATTGAAATACTAAAGAACAATCATCTCTGACTACTCATTTGCATTTTAAACTTGATTTTTTTTTTTTTTTTTTTTTTTTAGGTTATGGTAAAATCAGGGAAGAAGATGAGGACAGCGATGATGACGGTTCAGATGATGAAATAGATGAATCATTGGTATTTTATGACATTTTGCTTTATAAAGAAGCTATTTTTTTTATTTTTTTACTCTTCTGAATTTTCCTTTAACCACATTTGCTACTAACACTTGAACAATTGTTGTTCACTCAGGCGGCACAGTTCCTAAATTCTGGCAGCGTGCGTCACAGACTACAGTTCTACATTGGTGACCACCTGCTGCCATACAACATGACGGTGTACCAGGCTGTTCGGCAATACAGTCTTCAGGCAGAAGAAGAGCGGGAGTCGACAGACGACGAAGCAAATCCACTGGGGAGGGCTGGAATCTGGACCAAAACGCACACAATATGGTAAAACACTTTATTTGCCTTTCCTGAACCCCGGTGACTTGCAGGAATACACAGAGTTGCTTCTCATTGTAGATCTTTATGTAATTTTCCAAGCCTGCATAAGTATGAAAAAATGGAGGCCGAGTAGGAAATGGTTTGAATTTCAAGACTTTTTTTGTTTTTATTCAGTTATTTTTTTAACATATGTGATTGTCTGATAAACAAACGGCTACTTGCATTTTTATAATGTTTGTTTTTATGTCGCTAATAAATACAGTCATTCATTCGTACTTGTAGTGTCAGAATGCTAACCCACCTTTTTGGGAATTTTATTGCATGAGTCGTCACACGTAACCACATGATTCACTTCAGATTTCTCTACATAATGCTGGTTTGATTTACGTTTGTCCACATGCAAAAAGAAAAAAAACTGGACAATTGCTTCTTTTTTTGTCACACCGCCAAATCACATGCCAGCTTTCAGTACATGGTGTTTTCATGATTTTTATCCAAAACAAAACAAAAATTAAAACTACTAATCTTTTGACATTTAAATTTATGGCTACAGTTTCAAACTCTAAAGTTTTTGTGGTTGGATCAAAAATAAATATTAAAATAAAAGCATTTAAATACATGTAAAAAGATTTTTACAAAAATTCAACTTTATCCTTCAAAGTCAAAATGCAAGTTAAAAAAATTCAAAATTATAATATGATGTTCTGATGCAGTTTTCTGAAAACAAGAAATGCACACCTACAAACTACTAGAAGTTGATTTCTTACATTTCCCGACACTACCAGACTGTGTAACTTGGTGAAAACTGACTAAACTATCATCTACAAGCTTTTATGGTCAATTTTCAAGTTGTGTTTAAAACAAGTGAGATCCTAGAAGTGTCTTCATCAAAGCCTTTAGTGACCAAGTGTTTCCTTTTGTCCTTTTGGCAGGTATAAGCCTGTGAGAGAAGACGAGGAAGGCAGTAAGGACTCGGTGGGTGGAAAGCGAGGCAGAGCCCAGACTGCTCCCACTAAAACCTCACCGCGCAACGCCAAGAAACAGGATGAGCTGTGGCATGGTGAGGCTGAAAAATATCCTCACTTCTACAGTTTCCTCTTGGTAGTTTCAGGAATGCTTGCTGGGCTGTGATGCTTAGTTGACGTAATTTTATTTTTTGGCACGTTTCATTGAAATATTTCAGTGTTTTTTAATCATTTCAAAGCACAGCAAGAAGTTGTTCAAAAGAAAGGTAAATGCAGATTGCTAATGGCAAAACTTTTCTTCTATGGTACGCATCCAAAGTAAAAGCGATACAGAGCTATGTGGCAACACTCGGCCGGGTACGTTACAGTAAACTAACGACCTCCACTGATTTTATGCACAGCAGTTCCAGTTCAGATACAACGTGCCTTTAATAATTTTTTGCTTTGGAACTGATCTAGCGATCATTCCATTCATGAGTCGGCTTATTACTGTGAAATAACAATGATTCAGAGATCAAAGGGTGAAATTCACAGGTGTGTAGGTGGAATTAGACAGATACTGATTCTTGACGCAGAAAGTTGACCCCCAAAAATCTGGAATGGGTAAAAATAATCATTCAATTATTTGTAAAACATTATTGGGTAAGCATAGTAAGCATTTGCATCCCTACTTCAAAGTAACAATATTGCTGGTGGTGCTAAATGGCAGATTTTGCTCTTATCATTTACCTTGTGCATGTACTGTTTTGACTTGCGAATGTTCTTGGTAATGTGTGGTTAAAATGACCAAAATAACTCTGTCAGAACCTGAAGAGCCGGCTTGAGTCTCATTCTCTTTGTCGTCTCAGATGGCGTATGTCCCGGCGTCGCCAATCCTTTGGAAACATACCTCACTACAGAGCCACCAGAGACCATAACCTTTGACGACCCCTCTTTAGAGGTCACCCTGCTGCTGAGGATCCTTCACTCCATCAGTCGATTCTGGTTCTATTTGTACGATGTAGGTCACCTTCCATCAGCCGGGATAAATAAATGCTTAGGAAGCCTTTGTTATTGTAGATTCTCAAAGGAACTGTGGTGAAAATTTGTAATTTAATATAAGCTGACGTCTAAAACAAAATGACTACATGTGTGTTTCCTTGTTTTTTAGAATGCTGCGTGTAAGGAAATTATTCCAACCTCTGAGTTCATTAATAGTAAACTGACTGCCAAAGCCAATCGTCAGCTACAAGACCCACTGGTCATCATGACGGGGAACATCCCCACCTGGCTTATCGAGCTGGGAAAGACCTGGTATGTACCGAGCGCACCGACTTGACGGCATGAAGCAACAATTTGTTCTCACCGCCTCTTGTTCTCTCCGCCTCTACAGCCCCTTCTTCTTCCCCTTCGACACTCGGCAGATGTTGTTTTATGTCACCGCCTTCGATCGAGACAGAGCCATGCAGCGCCTGCTGGACACAAACCCCGAGATCAACCAATCAGATTCTCAGGACAGCAGAGTCGCACCACGTCTGGACAGGAAAAAGGTGCGGTTTGCGTCACTGAACCAGTAACCTAGAGATGCATCGATCAGAGAGGAGAAATCCTAAATTTCACTTTATCCTCTTGTAATCAATCCTTTTATAATGATCAAATGCCAATACATTTGATTAGAACTTCAGTCCACATCATGCACTATGATGCATGTTAATCAAACAACGATCTGGGACCCAGCCACTGACGCCATAAATCATGCATTCTTGAATTCAAAACTTCTGCTTCCAAATCCTGTAAAACTTTAGAAACTGCATCGTGTTTAACCAGACTTTAAACATTTCACAGTGGGTAACTAGATATTTTTTTTTTTTTTTTGTCATTTACTTTTGTGTCTCATTCCAGAGAACGATAAACCGTGAGGATCTATTAAAACAGGCAGAGTCTGTGATGCAGGACCTTGGCAGCTCCAGGGCAATGCTGGAGATTCAGTATGAGAATGAGGTATTTTATTTATTTTCTTTTTTTTTTCCCTCTGTTAAGTGGAACGTGTGTCCCGTCATGTGTCTCCTTGAAGCAGAACTGAGGTGTTGTTTTGTTCCAGGTGGGCACGGGTCTCGGTCCCACGCAGGAGTTCTACGCTCTGGTGTCTCAGGAGCTTCAGAGAGCAGATCTTGGTCTTTGGAGAGGCGAAGAGATTACTCTGGCCAATCCTAAAGGTGCTAACCCTCTGGAACATTTAACTGTTTCTTAATAGACGTCAGATATGTGATCCTCTTACCGAGCAAAGTGCCAGAGATGATCAGATTAGAAAGTTTTTTTTAAGTGTTTCTGCAGTTCATTAAAAAAAAAAAAATTACTTCCTGTAGCTTTAGTTGTCTCATCTCTATGGTAACAGTGTCTGTCTTTTTCTTGTTTCTCCTCAGGAAACCAAGAGGGCACCAAGTACATGTTCAACTCCAGAGGACTGTTTGCTGTTCCCTTCGGCAGAACAACGAAACCAGCACACATAGCCAAAATCAAAATGAAGTTCCGTTTCTTAGGAAAGTTGATGGCCAAAGCAATTATGGACTTTAGACTGGTACTAAACTCTGTTTTATATCTTTGTGTCTGTAGATTCAGTCTTTGAACTCCTCGAGTGCATATAGACTTGTTGGCAAACCTGCTTCATGTTTCACATCTCAAGTTTTTGCCTAAATGAGCGTCCCTGAACCGTTTCACAAATGTTCCTTACCGCAGCTGGATCTGCCGTTGGGGCTTCCGTTTTATAAGTGGATGCTGCGACACGAGACGTCTATAAGCTCTCACGACCTGATGAACATCGATCCAAGTGTGGCCAAGTCCATCCAGCACCTGGAGGATATCATTCGTCAGAAGAAGAGGTTGGAACAGGACCGATCACAGGTAAAGTCACAGCCTGGAGGATTTCCTTTTCGTTAGTTTGTTAGGCTACAAAAGGAACGTTGGGGTCCTGTGCACCATGTTCCCAGAATCCTAAAACCACTCAACAGAGCCTCATGTTTGCATGACCCTGTATGTTTTTTTTTTTTTTTTTTTTTTTTTTTTTTGGGGGGGGGGGGGGGTTCCCCCCCTTTTTTCCCTTTTTTCACAGGTTTTTTTTTGTTTCTACACCAG
>NW_015112773.1:622185-643430 GCF_001443285.1 Poecilia latipinna | reverse complement strand
TAAACCCCCCCCACAACCCCCTTTTTTTTCTTACCCCTTTTTTTTTTTTTTTTTTTTTTTTTTTTTTTTTTTTTTGGGGGGGGTGAGGGTTCACCTCCCTTTTTCACACTTTTACAAGAGTTTGTTTGTGTTTCCAGACCAGAGAAACCCTCCAGCAGGCCCTAGAGAGCCTGAACATGAACGGCTGCTCGGTGGAGGACCTCGGCCTGGACTTCACTCTGCCTGGCTTCCCAAACATCGAACTGAAAAAGGGCGGGAAAGACGTGCCAGTCACAATCTACAACCTCGAGGAGTACCTCAGGGTACAGCACCGCTGTGTCTCACTGTTCTGCTCGTTTTTGGTTTTTTTTAGTCCTACTGTGGATTTATGATTTTATTCTTACTTTGAGTTTTGCGATTTTTTTTTTAGTTGGTGGTGTACTGGACCTTAAATGAAGGAGTATCAAGACAGTTTGACTCATTCAGGGAAGGGTTTGAGTCGGTCTTCCCTTTGCATCACCTGCAGTATTTCTACCCTGAAGAGGTAAGAAACGTCACTGTTTCTAATTTATTTTGATTTATTGCATTTCTCTGTCCTCTAAACAATGTTTGTTTGAGGATATATAAACCTGGAAAATTTGACTTGAAATAATATCCCAAAGTTTTGTGCGGTTTTATGTGAAGATGAGCTGTATTTAAAAAAACAAACAACAAAACACCTATTTTGTTATAAATGTTACCAAAAAAAAGTAACGTTTTCCCACTGGTTACAAAATACAGTGTACATATATTGCTAAATGTTGCAAGTTTTTCCCCCTTGTGAACTGCTAAATAAATGAATTTGTCCTTTTGTTCAGTAATAGAAAAAAAAAGTAGCATCTAGTTAAATTTTTTTCTTCTTCCATGTTTGTTTTAGCTGGACCAGTTGCTGTGTGGCAGTAAATCAGAGACGTGGGATGTGAAGACGCTGATGGAGTGCTGTCGACCGGACCACGGCTACACGCATGACAGGTAGGATTAATTTATGACGCAGTTTGATTACAGCTCGGTTCCGCTCATACCTCAACTCATTAATTTGGCTTTAAATTATTAAATGTTTGTGCATATCAGCCTTACTAGCTCTGAACATGCAGCCAGAGCTATAATGGAGTCAAATATGCTTAGATTAATGCATATTGTTTAATCTGTACCAAGTTCTCTTTTTCTTTCTTTCCGCTTCACAATTATGCACTTTGTTTTAGAGCAACAAACGCACAATAAACTGAAGAGGTGTGAAGATATGTTTCCCCCTTCCTGATTTCTGATTATTTGCGTGTTTATCAGACTTCAGCGTTGAAGGAGAGCTGTACTTCATTTAAAAAAAAAAAAAAAAAATCAGCATTTTGTGTTTACTTGTGTTGTCTGACTAGTGTTTAAATTGGTTAGATTTTCTGAAACGTATAAATATGTCAAACACGCAAAAGATAGGAAATCAGGAAGAGGGCCATCCATGCCACTGTGCAAGTTTTCACTGTGACAAACTTTGGAAAAATTGATTGGCTATAAATACATGAGCAGAGCACGTTATCAGTCAGTACATCACATTTCACCTGATTGAAGCTACAATTTCCAGAGTCATATGAATAACTCTTCTTCTTCAACGTGCACGTTCTTTGTTCTTGCTACAGCCGGGCCATCCGGTTCCTGTTCGAGGTGTTGAGCAGCTTCGATGCCGAACAGCAGCGGCTCTTTCTCCAGTTTGTTACTGGAAGCCCGAGGCTGCCTGTCGGAGGTGAATAACAAAATAAATTTAAAAAAAGATGTATTAGCTAAAACAAGCCCACGCTGTAATTTTCCTCACATTTAACGTGGATGTCGTCATCGCCAGGTTTCCGGAGCCTCAACCCCCCTCTGACAATTGTGAGGAAGACGTTCGAGTCGACGGAGAACCCCGACGACTTCCTGCCCTCAGTCATGACCTGCGTCAACTACCTGAAGCTGCCTGACTACTCCAGCATAGAGATCATGCGAGAAAAACTGTTGATTGCTGCCCGCGAGGGCCAGCAGTCGTTCCACCTTTCCTGATCTCGCCACCTCTCAAATACAAATGCCTTCTTCAGCAACTGATAAAAATCATTACTTCCTTAAGTTTTGTTTTGTAATCTCACACACCGAGGCTACGGGGATAGCCTTGTTGTTAGAGAAAGCAGCTTGCAGAAAAAGTTAAGACTTTAAATATATATTTGCTGCCCCCTTGTCTCTCCAAAAAAAAAAAAATTATAAAAACAAAAAAGTGGAAGTGTGTTTCCATGACTCAGAACATAAGATATAAAAAAAGAGAGAATAAAACCTATATCAGTAGTGTTAAAAAGATGAAAACATCTGGGTGACATTTTAAATTGCATTGCTATGTGATATTTAAAAAAAAAATAAATAAAAAAAAGAGAGAAAAAAAAGGGATGTCTCCTCTCCAGAGTGGCGGACGGCTTACTGGGCGTTAGGGGAGGAAGGGGAGGGCGATTTCATTGAGCAGGCTAGGTTTACTTTAGCTCCAAAGATCATTTGTACAGACAAATTTGCAGACTTTGCTCATTCTACACATTTGATAGAATAGTTCTTTGTTTTCCATGTCTCCCCCTCAGTTCATATGTTGGCATTTTGTTCTGTATTATATCGGCCCCCAGTCTGTGTGTTGCATTTTGGTTCGGCTTCCTCCCCCTCTGTGTGTCTTTGCTTCCAGTGTTGAAAACGAGAGTTGCCGTTGGTTGAATGCAGGTAGTGATAAGATCATATTATCTGTTTATTTTTATTTCTCCCCACTGCCCCCCCATACACCATCTACCCAAGTTGGGACTGTGTTCTGGCCTCCTTTATTATAGAGTTTCAGCTTAAATGAAGAGTTGTAACCCATGTGTTGACCAGGTAAATTTGTTTTGCTCTTATTTTGATAGAGTTAGTGTCTTTCTGTTTGGCCCTACTGGATGTGTAGGGTGACGTTGGTAGACCAAGCTCTGAGCAACCCTCAACACAAAATGTAGCTGGGCACAAAATTAATTGGCTGGTCTCATTTTATCGTTTCTTGGCCAGATGGCATTTCAAGTTCATTTATGGAATAAAGTATATATGCAGTTTCACACCATGTTTGAGGTGAGAATGTCTGCTTTACCTTTTTTTGTTTTTTTAATTTTCTATATTGTCTTTTTTTTTTTTTTCTTGCTGTAGTTGATTTTTTTTTTCTTTGCACTGCTGGCTTGGAACAAACCGTGGTGTGCACTTGCAGTCTGTGGCCAGGGGAGGGCGCCACTGTATGCTCTCCTGGCCCAATCGTTCATGTGCTGGTTTCTAAGATCTGCAATAATTTACTTGCATCAGGTTCATGTTTTTACCTGAACATAAATAAAGTAACTGTTTGACTCATTGGCTTATAGTTTTGATTTTTTTTTTCTTACCCACCCTGTTTGTTTTACTACTGAATAGTTATTACTCAAATTCATTCCTTTACCTCATTTGTTTCCCTGGCAGGTGCATCTTAAAAAAGAAAAATCCGAAGGTTCAGTAAATTTTGCCACGCATTTCAGAAAGTGAAACTCATGTTGTATTGATTAATTGCACATGAAATGTATTAAGGCTTTATTTCATGTGATTTTGAAAATGGTTTACAGAAAATGAAATGACAAAATGTAATGTCTCAGAAAATGTTAACTGTCTTGAAATGGAGACTATTAACTCAAAATACCTGCAAAGGTTTCCTGAGCTTTACAAGAAATAAAGGCTTGGAAATATATCGATCTTTATAAAGTTTCACTTTTAAAACGGGCAAATATTGAGCTTTTTAATCTTGTGGTTTTTATCTGTTCGTGTTTTGTGTTGGCAGGGTTTATTAACAGCTGCTTGTTACAGGTTTGGACTTTTTCCGACCGCTGTGTCCTAAAACCCTGAGCTCAAACAACAAAAGGCTTAGGCTGTGATTAAATCTTACACAATATGTGTGTGGGTGTTGAAATAAGCAATATTAAACCATAATAAGTCCTTATTCCCTGGGTATTTTTATCAACTTAATTATTTTACTTGTACTCTTACTGTTTTATCAGACCACATGCTTTGCATTGTCCTAATCCAGGAGTCGGCAACCTTTAACAAGCCAGACATTTTTTTTCCTTCAGCTTCAACTAAATGTAAGAGCTGCAAAACCTGTGTGGGAAAAAAAGTGCAGATATGTAATTTTATAATCATTTCCCATCTGACCTGAACTGTAACTTTACAAGGTACCCCAAGTTGTTTTTGGGTTTTTCTTTTTTTTTTTTTATTACTCTGAACCACCTTAAGCATTTGTGGCATAGATTCAGTAATTAGTTGGAAACGTTCCTCATACAGACTCTGAACATCTATGATGTTCCACCACATCCTGAAGGAGCTCTGCTCCTTATTCAAACTGGCTCTAAAAGTTTTTTAATCCAGCAGATTGAATCAAGATATTGACTCGCAGCATTCAAAAATAAAATAAAAAATGCTCAACATAGTTTGTTTTCGACCTACAGGTTCTTGTTGAGCACCTTCTAATCTTTTATTTAAAATGTACATGAATCAAGTTTCCTTCCATACAAAACTCCATACTCGCTCACACCTGGATCCTCACCTTTTATTCACGGAGACGTTCCTACGGTTTGATACGAATCCACTGGAAGGTTAAAGATTTGTGTCTTCTGGTATCGGAACGTAAACGGAGCAGCACCAGTAAGAGTGAAAGTGTCCCAGTTGGAGTTTGGTCCTGAACAGGGTGAAGCATCTCAGGAGGGAGCTAATAATAGCTTCCCACTGACTCTCCATCCACTCTGACGGAGCCTGAATGTCTGAATGAGGACAATGGAAAAAAACGGATTCCTACATCCGTTCCCAAGTTACTCATGATGTGAAGCTGTTGTGTTTAATGGCCGCTGCAGGGAATATCTTTTTTTTTTAATCTTTTTTATTTTATTTGTTGTCTTGTATAGCTTTGGATGTTAATTTTATTCCTGTTACCATACAGATCATTTCACTGGCTTTGATCGACTTTCACCCTTTATACCGCCACCTACTGGGCAGCCAGTACGAGTTCACAAAAGGAAAAGATCCAATCCCCTGTGACTCGGCAGTCGCTGAGAAATATTTTATCCAGTTCTTTTAAGAGCAGAGTTGTCCAAAGTGAAACCCAAGGTAGATTTCTCCCCTCCTATTATGTTATTATGCACCTTCTAATTTATATTATTCAAAAATAGTATAAATTTAGACGACAACTCTGGTGATTGATTCATATGAAGATGTCAAAGAAAACAAAATTAAAGTAAGATTGTTTGAGATGTTCAGTATTTATCTTTTATTAAATATGCTTCCAGCTATTTTTAATTTAATAGTAAGCACGGCCACAAATTTCCAGATTACTCATTGAGAAGCAGTCTGAGGCTCACAGATTCATGAAACCTGGCAAACTACAGCAAGGTCTTTAAGGAAAGAATGACCCAAATCCTGCTCTTCATCCTTAGAGTAGACTTTTTTTTTTTCTAGACCAAAAACAAAACTAGGAAACTGTTTCCCTTTTCCTTTTAACAAGGCAGCACTGTTTTTGTGTCAGATCTACAGGTACATTACACTACTTTTAATTTTAGGTCAGTAAAAAAAAAAAAAAAATGCTCTAAAATTGTTTTGGCATTGTCTTTGTGGAGAATATTTTGGGTTTTGTTCTCAACATTGTTGCTATTCCTGGACCTTCCAGGACGTTTCACTTTTACGTCAACCGAATCTTGTTTTATTTGGACACCACTTTGTGTTCGCTTTGGTCAGCAGAGCTTTCACCTTCGAACTTTCCCACGGACGTCGTTTCTGTTGAGTGTCTTTGTTATTTTTGAAGCGTAACCTCTGACCTTAATTGAGATCTTCAGATGTCACGTTGGGTGGTTCTCTTGTGACCTCCGAGTTGATTCACTGGAGTTTTCTTGGAGTAATTTTAGCTGGTTGCGGGCTTTTTTTTTTAATCCTTTACAGACAATCAATTGTTTCTATTCTGGTCTTGGACACGATCGGAGCTCGATGTGTTTCTCTTTTAGAGGTTTTGGCCTGCTACCTCTTGTCAGGTTCTGTGGTTCAACAACTCTGGCAGTAACCAGGCATAGGTGCAGCTAGTGAAACTAGAAACGAGAAAAGGCTGGTTGTAAATGTTTTTTTGTCTTGTCTTTCTGTACTGAGTACCTTGTAATTAAAGCCGATAAGCTGGAAAAACCAGCTGAAGTCGTGGTGCAGCTGAAGTTTATCTCCGCCGTGTCTCTGTTTTCCTGGCTTTCTCCGTCTTTTCTTTCTCAGCCCAGCCTTTTCGAAGTCATGAATGATCAGACTCCAAATGAGGAGGAGGTACTCGGCGCAAAGAGTGTGTGTGAAAGACAAGGGAGGGAGGAGTGTGCGTGAAGGTGATCGTGGGGAAGGGGAGGAGGGGGATGTAGGAGGGTGCTGGAGTGTCGTCAGTGATCATCGTCACTGTGACTCACACAGAGACAAGAGCCAATAGCCTATTTTTCCTTCTCCTACCGCATCCCTACTTTTTCCTTCCTCAGCCCTGGCACCAGCAGCAGGTCATTCTTCCTGCACACAGCTGAGGATCAACAGCAGCTTCCTCCTCCTCTTCCTCACTCTCCTCTCTCTCCCTCTCTCACTCACACGCCTCTCAGTTGCAGCTGAGCACTAACAGAACCTCTCAAGAACACAAACACACACACACACACACAAAGAAAACAGTAAGAGGATCGGGATGCGGATGTGTGTTTCCAGCGTGACGGCAGTTGCCTCCTGCCGTCGCGTCCAGGCTGCTTGGAAGCTCACCTTCCCCCTGCTTCTCCTCCTGCTGCTGCCGGGCAGAGGTGTCCAGGGTGTCCCCTCTCCTTTCCAGCTGGCTCCGGACACCCCCTCGCCGGCCGAGCCCAGCCCGACCCAACCCACACCTCGCCCGGACCCCTGCGAAGGCCGGCCCTGCCTCAACGGGGGGCTCTGTCTTGCCCTCCTGCCTCCGCTCAGGCTGGAGAGCAGCTGGGAGTACACATGCACCTGCAGCCAGGGCTTCACTGGACACAACTGTGAGGTATGAAGCCGCTAAGCTCTTCCTCTCCGCTTTGAGCTGCCTACGTGCCACGCAGTAGATTGTTACACACGTCCTGCTGTTAGCAAGTGTTTTTTTTCTTTCTTTTTCTTTTCTTTTCCGTGGGAGCATGTGTGGTCATTGAGACATGGAGTCGAGTGCCGCGTTGCTGTGGAAACAGGGAGGAAGAGCAGCAGCAGAAAGATGCAAAAGGGAAACAGTGTGTGTGTGTGTGTGTGTGCGCGCGCGCGCGTTTGTTTGTAATACCTTGTGGGGACGATTTTCCTGACATATACTACGTTGTGGGGACCAATTGCTCCTTGTGGGGACCGGAGCCTGGTCCCCACAAGGGGAAACCCTGTTTTTGGGTCAGGGGTCAGATTTAGGGCTAAGGTATGAATTGAGTTTTGGTTAGGGTTAGGTATGTGATGGTTAGGGTTAGAAAAAGGGTAAAGGTAAGGTTTAGGCTGTAGAAATGAATGGAAGTCAATGGAAAGTCCCCACAAAGATAGCCACGCAAACATGTGTGTGTGTGTGTGTGTGTGTGTGTGTTTCAGAGAGAAAATATTACAGGATGTTTGGCAAACTAGAACCTATTGAGGAATCAATGCCTTCTGTTAGAGGCTTTATGTTTACGGTTGCACAAAGTTATGTCAGATAAATCATGCATGCATGAATTTATTAACTCTTTGAGGAGCAGACGTCGAGGCCAAAGGGCCGCCTCTGAAGTGCATCTATCGATTTCCGGCTGGACAGTCGTGATCTAGATTAAATGCTGCCCTGCTAGAAAAAGATCAGGAGTGCCAAACAGGCCAAGTCTTATTGGTGTTAATCAATAAGCGTATATAATACGAAAACAAATACTGCATTATATTCATGGCCTTCAGTTTTTCATCAAAACACCCTGAAATGAGGCTCTGTTACTCTGTTGCACAGTGACACCGTGAATCAGGTCTCATATTTGTCTTAGCTTTCCTATATGTTCAAGGGCGCTGCGAAGCTCCGATGCAGACCTCTTTTATTCTGATTTAGCGCCTCATCGACGTTCTCATAAAGCCCGCTCCATTGCTCCCCCGACTGCGTGAGCTTTACTCGGGGCTTTTAGAGAGTTTGGCTGAGCGTCACTACAGCGCCGGGCTTCTGAGTCATGCTGGGCTGGGGTGAGCGAGAGCATCCGCCAGCAGCAAGGAGGGGAATAAATGAGGCTGCTGCAGCAGAGGGGAGGGAGAAGCCAAGGTGACTGGGTTTTAGCAGAATCATCCAACAGGTGGCAGATGAAACCCTCCCCCCCCTCCTCTGCTTGAGCTCTCTTCTTTACGTTTGCATACACAGACTTGATTTCTTTTTTTTTTCTGGTCAAAATTTTACAGATAGACTCAAACATGGTTTATTCCTACTGATTAAAATACCTCACTGTCCTGCTGGAAAGTTTTGGTCATCAATCTGTTGGTCTCTGCTAAAATTTAAGAGCTTGGTTCTTCTTTCTACCACTGGCAAAAACAAACAAACAAACAAACAAATAAACAAACAAACAAAACCCCTCAGCATGACGCTACCATCACCATGCTTCACGGTTCATATGATGTTCTTAGTTTTGAAAGGCTTGGCACCTGGCATTTTGCTCTCAGGACAGGCAAATCCAAAATTTGACATGACATTTTGAAAAAATACGACTTATACATTTAGACAAATATATACTTAAAGAAAAGAACTGAACTGTCATTTTATTTCTACTTTCAGGATTTAAAATGAAAGTAAAAATAAAAAAAGATGGATTTTATTTTGCCTGTGATATGAAAAATGCGGAAAAAAAGAAAAGAAAAAGCAAATCGAAAAGCATTTTAACTTTTTCTCCTTGTGAAAAGAGTTAAAAACCTGCTTTTGTTGTTATATATCTATATTTAAAATCATCGTCTGGTTCTTTTAAATTTTTAGCCAAACTTATTACGAGTCATTGTAGAAGGTCCAAAAGCCACTTACAGCTCCCAAGCTGCAGGTTACAGACCACTGTTCTAGCAAATTTGTTATAATTGTATCCCTGAAGCTCAATCTTTATAAAATAATCCATGCGGTCTGTCCATATGTGCAGATGCAAATTTTACTCCAGCTCGGCTGTGTCAGTTGTAAAGCAGCGGATTATTTTTGGTCAGCACTCGTCCCCCTCTGTTCGTATTACACTAACTTCTGTGTCGACGGCAGTTTTTGTATTTTTGTGCTTTCCACAGCATGGCAGGTCTATACTTTATCTTTTTTTTTTTTTGAGCTGGTCCTTAAAATGCTTACCAATTTTCTTCCCTCTGTGGGTGAGCTGGATGGACACATCTGGGCTTTTTAACAGAACCACACATAAAAAAAAAAGAAAAAAAAAAGATTGGAATAGGCTGAAGCAGCAGCATTAGCATTACCTTAATGGCCAGAAGCTTGTGTCTGTAAATTTGACTTTTTTTTTTTAATGCACTGGTCTCCCTTGTCAGGATTTATAAGCTTCTCTGTCTCAGTCATCCCTTGTCAGATCCTCTTGTTCTCAAGTCCTCCTTCCATGCCAGTTATTTTCCCCCTGTCTCCATTTCACTCTCTTTGGCTCTCCCTTTGTGCCTCCAGTCGGGAAGTTTTGTTCTTTTTTCAATAAGTAATCATCCTTGTTACCCTTCTGGTTGCTGTTTGGTCCTCTTCAGGCTTAGCATGCCCCGGGAAATCTAGTAAATATTAATGCAGGCGAATGCACATATTTGAGCCTGAATGTGTAATTTTGATCTGGAGTGGAATGAAGAAAATCCACAATAATTTAAAAGTTGCGCATTAAAACAATGTTTATTATTAATTAGTTTGTTTCATAATCATTCCACGCCACTGATAAAGTGTTTCAAACGCTTCTTTGGGACATAAAACCAAGATGAAATTCCTACCAGTGACGAGTGAACGGCGACATGTCAGCAGCAATGTGTGTGTGTGTGTTCTTTGTGTGTGGTTCGCTTGTACAACTAAAACAGTTTGCTGGAGGGTCTTCGTGTCTTACCGCTTCTCGGAATAGAGCAGTTTACCTCTGCAGCCTGCTTTAATAAAACTTCTGAGGACGGTGACGTCCTGGCCTGAGGTCACACTGGACAACCGTGTGCACCATGGGAATACTTTAAAGAGAGCCTCAACAGAGAGCAGCCATCAGCGCTCGAGCTGGACGCGAACATTTCTCTCCTGCTGCATAAATAACAACACCACTCTAGCTTAATGCCCCCTCATGCGCCACTGAAGCTCAGGTCTGGCACAAGCACTGAGTCGGGACTTAGGGGATTCATCGATTTTTGTCTCGCTCCACTTTTCGGTCCATCTCTTCACCATGGAAACTGGAGCGGCAGTCAGTTGGGGTTTAGTAGCCGACCTGAGTTTGAATCGCTCTGCTCTCTCCAGAAACACATTTGCTCCATGAGAGGAGGAGAAATCGTTGGGGGTGGGGTTGTGTGCTGATTTGTGTCAAACAGGAGGATGTGATCCTGAGCAAATATTGAAAATGAAGATGAAAAAGTCTGCAGGTTTCAGGAAACTTTGCAGCGTTATTAAACTTTTCTGGCTGCCGTCCCGGCTTTGTGACTTCCCTTCCTGCCTGGGCTTCACGCTGCAGAAATCATCAAAGCAGCCGCATGCAGACCCCGCCGCTGAGCACCAGGAGGGAAAACAAACCCACTCCCTTTGTTAAACTCGCTGCTTTTTTAATAACCGCCGGCACCGTTTTCTGGACGGCATCCCCTGAGCTGTCCGGTTGGAACTGACTGCCACTGGCCTTTCTCTGCATTATTAGCTCCTCAGCCTCTCAGTTATTCATTATTGAAGGGCCTGTTGTGCTCCCCTGATGGATTTGGTTGTTTCATTCTGCTGCACAGTGAAGTTGCTGCCATACGAAACAGCAATTTGTTCTACAACAAAAGGCTCTTGCTGGGTTTAAGCCACTCAGGTTTATGTAAGCAGCAGATCTTGGCAGAAGAACCGAATCTACATTTAGGGAAGCATTTTTTTTTTCTGTTCTGACTGAATGTACTGAAAATGGTACTTTGGCCACAGGAGTATAATCCTTCCTGAACACATCAGCTTCTGTGATGAGTTGGGACGCTTTAGGATCTTTCTGATAATCTTGATAGATTTTTAAGGCAAATTTTCTTTTCCATTACCTCGTTTCACTGAATCAGCCTCATATAAGAGCTACTTAATTTTACTGACCTGTGTTCTTTTATGTTTTTGGCTGAAACAAAATTACACCGACTATGAAAACACAGCAGGGTAATTAATGGGCTTTCACAAAGATCCTGCTGTCTTTCAACTCTAATGACCCTAAAGCAACGGCAGATGCTACGAAGCCGACGCAGATGATCGTCTTCAGAACTTTAGCCGGTTTGATTTCTTTTTCATTAGATGATTTAAAAAGTGTATTCAGTTTGTATTAGCTTAAATAGCTACTGATTCACCAGTAGAGTGGCAGTGCATGAAGTCTAAACTCATACTATACTAGGTCAACATTGTTTTTTTTTTTTTTTTGTCTTTCTGACTTAGAAAGAATGTACATTTTTCTTCCCTCCTCCCTTTGTTGTTGATTGGGACGATGGTGATGGTACGGGCTGAGCTCCAGGCGCACGCATGGTGAAGTTAATGGGCAGAATTGGGCTGATTATAGATCTGTCTGCCTTGCTTCCAGCAGAAGCGAGCGATGCAGCAGGAGACGTCCTTGGGAGCTGAAAATGGCCTTTATGGGATGCATAAACCGGACCATAAGGGTTTTATAACAACTTGGCTCAAAATGGTCATTAAAGGTCTTTTATTACGAAGTCAGGCCATTTCTCTCAACCCTGCTCCTCTTCACAAACCTCCTCCATATGTTTTATTTTCTTGTTGAAATTTTGCAGTTTGCCCAAATATTTTGCAACAACTATGTTCAGCTGAACACGCCTGAAGGAGGAGTTTGATTAACCTTTGAAAAAACAGACAAAACAAATAGGTAGTCAAAATAACATCACCCATATTAAATTATTTGATCTACAGGCGACCAACTAAATTTAGCCAGAGCTTGACTGATTTTGAAGTCCTGATGAATCTTTAATAAGCCATAATGCTTCTCGCTTTGATTTTTTTTTTGGATGTTTCTTTTATTTTTATCTTTTGCAGTTTTGTGTAAAAACAGATTTGCTCTCTCTCTCTCAGTGAGCGATACAGCGTGCATATGGTTGGATAAACTTAAAATTAATAAAAGAGAAGAAAAAGACTCAAACATAAAATGCTTGCTTGGCTTTTCTCCCCAAGGTAACAAAATCTGCCTACCAGTTTCTTACACACTCACCAATTACCGTGGAGTCTCTACTTTGAATACATTATAACTAAAAGTCTTTAGCACATTTTATAATGCTGAGTTGCTCTAAATAAAAGCCGATAGTGAAAGTTTCGCTTCAGTTTTGTGCTGCATAACGTCTCCGTCTTAATCGCCATGTTCACGGAGTTAATTAACACTCAATGACATGAAGCTGAATCCATTATTGCTTGGGTAGGACAGATTTAAGCAGTCACGATCCCACCGTGAGACTCCGGTGCTTCAATCATTAATCTTTTAATGCAACATCTGATGTGCATTTTTCAGCACTTTTATGTTGCCGTGCAGCTGATGTTTGAGTCTGTTTTTTGTTTTTTTCTGTCTTTCACAGAACTCTTACGAACCATGAGTGGGATGATGTGACAAAGAAATCCACTGCCTATATTTCACGCTGCATAACAAAAAGCTTTTTTTTTTCCCCTCCGCTCTGTTTTGACGTTTTCTGTCGTTTTTGCCACTGGAGGGTTTCGTTGAGGGCTCATAACATCCACAGAAACAGATAAAGCAGCTAAGCAGTGACACACTCCTATCCACACCAGATGTGTGTGAGTGTGGAGGTAAAGAGCATCACTTCCATGACGCCTCGATGTGTTCTGGACGCTGCCACCCTCATCTTCGAGTCAATGGTGCTGGAAGATGTAACCTTTAAAAGTGTTGACCTGAACTGCAAAGACCTGCCCAATTAAAAAAAAAAAATGTTTCTATATCAAAGCCATCTTTTTGGTTTTTGGTTGCAATTATCGGTAAGACTGGAATTGTAGTAAAATATATCTAAATAATTTTTAAATCTGCTGACACTGCAAGGTTGAGTTACAACTTCAAATCCAAACCAGATCAGTTCAGAAATATTTTATTAATCCAAAAGAGAAATTAAATCTATATTATCCATGTTTCTTCAAAGAGAGTGGTAGGATTGGTAGGTTGGTAGCGGTCGGTATTTTAGTGGATCTTCTGTGTGCAGTTGCAGCAGGACACAGATGCAGAAAGTCACTAGCGAAAGACATTCTGAAGGCTTAGCGAAAAAAGAAAACTTGCAGAGCTTGAACCACGATTAAGATAGCATGAACATGGACATGGAAACAGGCAGTGGAACGGAAGAATCCAGCTATGAATAATGAAAAACAGGAGCTTGAATACCGAGGCAAGGAAGAAAAGTGACAAAGGATCCAGCTGACCTAACGAAAGGAAATGCGGCACAGCCATGGCAGGAAGGAGGCAAGAAAACTGAGGGAGGAGACTAACACTTGATACAGATCTACAGATCCACAAACTAATAGAGAACAGGCCTGACAATAATCTAAAAAGATAGATTCAAATGTGCAAGGAACACAAGAATAAACTAAGAAGCTAAACGCAAAGGAATGGACTGACATGGCCGTTATGAACCCGAAGAAAGTAACAGAATATAATAATAAACACCAAAGGGTCGTGACAGAGTCTGAAGAAGCCTCTGACTGAAAGCACTGTTGAGCATAATCTTCATAAGAGTCTCATAAAGACGATGATGATCTTGAGATAGTTACCCTTCTCTCCATTTGAGCAAATTATTACTTTTCTTATAATCTTCCATCTATTCCAAGAGGTGCTTCCATCCCAGTTTTCAAAAGATCACAGATTGGCTGGATTTTGCTTTTTTGGTACATGACACATGGTATCTGTCATTGGTTAAAACTAAAAGTTAGCTCTTTTCTTTTAAGTTCTGCTAAAGTGTATTGTAATAATATCTGCCTCATCACTATCAAAGAATCAGATTCTTTCTCCTTCACCGTGAAGTGAATGTTGGCAGAAATGATCCAAGTTAAACCAAAAACATTTATTCTCCCCCAAAGTTCCTGTCTCTCTTTTCTGTATCAGGACTAAAGTCCTAATCAAGTCCATATTGTTCCTAATCAATATGGACTTGATTAGGAACAAGTCCATATTTCAGAGTTGTTGTTTTTTTTTTTCAGTTTTCACAAGTGTGTGAGTTATAATGCAGCGCGAAACTTTTCACCAAAGATTATTTTACTCACACACTGTAGCTGTTTTGAACAAGAGGCGTTAATTAGACCGCAGTGACATGAAGAAGACCTTCTCTCCCAAAGAGAGAACGTGTGTAACGAGGCTCCAGTACACACATCTCATTAAAGAAAGTCCCTCTGCTGGCAGCACTCACAGAACAAACAAAGCCGTGTCCCGAAGCCCGTCGTGGCTGTCGGAAAACGTACGCTTGTGTATGTGGTGGTCAGCTTTTTTTTTTTTTTTTCTCCCACGACCATCTTCTCCTCGGCAGCAGATGCAGCCTGAGCTACATCCAATTAAGCAGAGCTCAGAGCTCATCCAAGCCTTTGCTCTGTTTGATATACAAAGCCTGTGAGTCAGAAGCCCAGGGGCGTGTGTGGTTTTAGTTAAATCTAGACGGAAACATATCAAGGAGACTGAATGCTGGAACATGTTGCGCTCAGATTCCTCTTTCTAAAAATGTGGAAAGTCATTTTCTTCCTTCTTAATAATTACGTCCTAATTTGTGTTTGAAATTGGAGCAAAGCTTTTGTTTTCGAAATGATACCATTTCAAAGGTGTTCAGCGGGCGTCTTGGAGGTAGCCGGGTTACGATACGTATTAAGGTGAATTCCTGAAGATTTCTTGTATGCATCGCTGGCATCGGCCGTAAAGAGAAAAAAAACGACAAAATGTGTAAAAGGTGAAGATTTTCCTCCTAAAATCAATGCATAAAAAGCTGACAAACAGCAGCCAAAGCTGCACAAATCACAAAGGAAAACACACTCCTCCATGTGGAGCAGATGGTTTGATAAATGCGGCAATATTACAGCTCTGTTTATAACCCCTGCCGATGGCTCTAATTTAGCAGCTACCCGTCAGCAGAGTGAACCCGCTTTGAGCTGTTATCACCGCCGGTCATGTTAATGTCTCCCTGTGTTTCGAGGCGGACTTTGTTGTCTTTGAACAGGGGAGTTTTTGGCCAAACTCGCCGGCCATTTCCATTTCACACATCACCTGGGCCTTTGATCAGGGGAGGCAGAACGGCAGATGAGAGGCCGGAGTGAGGGGTTAGAAACAGCAAACGCCGGCTTAAAAGGCAGCAACTGCCTTTGGTTTCTACTTTTACTGTATTCCTTAGAAATTGAAAACACTCGTAGAAATCTGTTCGTTCCTCTTTAGCCTATATCCGTTTTTTTCAGGCTTTATACTCAGACCAACGAATCTTTGAATGGATTTGAGTCGTTTCCACTATTTTTTAAGACCTTTTCAGATTGCGACAGTACAGCTTCTCCGATAGAACCATAGGTTTGTATGTAGTTCAGTGTAAAAATTTGTGATATCACAGTGCTGCAGTACTTGCCGTGATGGAAACCGTGCTCGTCTCTTATTTAATCCCCAATGAGACGATTCATCCGTGATCTAGTGATCTACCACTTATCCTATAAAAAGGCACCACCCTCCCTGTAACGCCATTACAGGGAGGGTGGTGCCTGTTTCCAGCGGTCATTGGGCGAGAGGCACGGAAACCCTGGGCATTGCACCCAATGACACTGTTATTTATACAAATAAACTTCAAAGAAGAGCCAAATTTACAGGAAATAGTTTTCTAATGTGATTATTGGAAGAGAGAAACAGATTTATCTCACTGTTCTTATTGTCAATATAAACTGGTATGAACTAAAACTAGGTCGGGAGAATTAATCATCATCATCGTCAAGGTTATTTGTAGAGCTCGCAGCACAGCGAGGCAATTCAAAGTGTTTTACAAGATATAGACACAATGCATTTAGTGATTTATAAACTAACAGAAGTACACTGAAATCTATTTTCTGAGCTACAGGAAGCGAGTGTAAAGACTTTCAAACTGGGGTTATGTGCTCCATCTTCCTGGTTTTAGTGAGAACAGGAGGAGCAGCGTTCTGGGTCAGCTGCAGATAAACACATGAATGAGTTTCTCTTTGGACATTAGTCCTTTAATCCTGGAAATGTTCTTCAGGAGATAGAAGTCTGACTTTATAACTGTCTTTATATGAGTCTGTAGGTTCAGATCTGAGTCCATCACTACACGCAGTGTTTTTCGGGCTTGTTTCTATCTGTGATTACTGAAGCTGAGCGTTGACTCTTCATCGCTCTCGTCCAAAAATTTCTTCAGTTTTGTTTGAGAAAGTTATGGCTGAGCAGAAGCACTGAAGTGTGTGGATGACACGTTAATTTGTTCTGTGCTTCTGCTCAGCGCTTGAATGGATTCATAGTCGCCTGCTGACATTATCATGTACAGCTATGTATCATGTGCATCGCCACAGTAACTCAGTTCAGTTCAGTATCTTTGTTGTCCGCCAAGGAGGGGGAGTTTGTTTTGCAGCCAGGCAGTTCAAACTTATAAAAACAACATAAAATCTCCACATTCTCTCCTCTGTGATATTATTGCTTGTTATAATCTGAGCTAGAAATACATCAAGCCTAGATTTTAACACAGATAAAACAGGCACAAAGTAAAATATGAACAACTGGACCGAAGAGGAACGGGGAACAAAACCAGTAAAAGGCACAAAAGAAGCAGCTAGTTTTCCAACAAGGCAAAAAAAAAAATTAAAAAAAATCCCTTGAGACTGGACAGAAGCAGCACAAAGGCAGCAATAATGAAACCAATACCTGCTTTAAGAAATAAACAAAATCTGGGCAGAGGATGAAAACACATGCAACGTAAAATCCCAGGAATCGGGACAAATCTCACTGTTCACTTAACAACATTAATAAATCACCTAAAAACACCTCCCAGTTTTATGTAACTTATTCACCAAAAACGTTTTTTCACCATGAAAACTCATAAATGATACAAATCAGTTAGACTGCGATCATGCTTCGTTTGCTGCTTTTAACAGACTGATCATTTGCTGCTGACAGATCTGCAGCTCTGAGCGCAAACGGAGCTCCAACCTCTCCACCACAGACTCTTTCATTTGTCTGGAGTCGAGGAGAAACCAGCCTGCAACATCTCCTTTTTAGTTTCCCTCAGTGGAGCCTATTTACAGTCTTTAATCCTGTCCGCTCTCATTACAATGTTTAATGTATGAAGCAAGTTGGTTCGTCATTAACTCCGCGGCTGATGGCTATGCCGATAACTTCTGATGCCTCATCTTCTCGCAGCATCCTTATGATGATTGGTGTCATCGTCATGCGAATGTCTGAATTTAAGTGTTTGGCGAACATGAAAGGTTGAGTACAGAAAACAGGCGTTTGAGATCAGTGCCGATGTCTGATTCAATCACTGTGAAAAAAAAAAAAAAAACAACAACAATAAGTTAACAGCTTCTGGCAACTGTCAGCTGCAGATGGTGAGAGTTTGACAGATATGTCACTCAGCTCTGTCTCGGCTCGAGCAAAACAGACGGAAAATAGCATCATTCCTCCTGAGAACCCGGCCGAGATGAGAACAGTGTCAAGGAGAATAAATAATTTGACAATGAGGGGTGTCAGCCCACTTCTTTCTTGCCTTAGGTTTTTCGTTACAGCAAACCAATAACATTACTTTGAAACAGTCGGCTCAACACGTGTATAGATGACTCTTCAATAGGTAATGTATTATTTGAAAGAAAAAAAAAAAAAAAACACTCACAGTTCAGAGCTCTGATTCAAATTGTAGATCGTGAGGGCTGAGTCAAGTCGTCGTCTCCCGTTCCTTCTTAATGACATCGACTCGGTAACAGATGCACGATTGTCCTCCCACCAGACACTCGTAAGTCAGCAGCCAGCTTTATTTGACAATATGCTCCTTAATAGAGGCCAGCTGGGATGCAAGGCAGCGTGGAGTGATGTATGCACGTCCTTGTGCGCATCGTAAACATCACGTCTCAGTTGCTGATAGTAAATAACAGATTAATCCAAAGAAGTCCTGCAGACAAACACAGCGTGAAGGGCTTTAACCAACTGGGTGTTGCACACTGAAATAAGCTCCCATTAACGGCTGGGTTGGTCTTTGAGCTGGAAGGTTTCTATAGATGGATCGCTGATTGCTTTTCAAAACCCAAAATGTACAAGAATGAGCCAGCATTGAATGAAAAGACAAGAACAGGGTGAAGTTCTGATTGTTTTCTGCCTTTCTTTGATGTCGAAGTTGATATTAAGTGACTGTATCTTCTCCAAATCAGAGGCGGTGCCTTGTGATCACTTGTGGCAGTGGTCAGATTTCGAGTGGTTTCCTGCATGCTTCACATGTGTAGGCATGTGTATGATAGTGAAATTACAAATCAACATTCACTGACTATTCAGTAAAAGTTATCAGGATCTGAAGAGATGGGCCAAATCTGATGACTGATGACGAACAACCTTCAATATTTTTGATATATTCTGCTCAGTTTTTCAGATTTCTTACCTTTAGTGAACGTTGTGCTACGTCCAGTTTGTTTTTGATACTTAAAATAAACATTTAAATATGTAATTTTCCCAAATTGTTGTCTTATATTGTATCCGTGATGTTGTTAAATTTATTGGCAATATGTCGCTTTTATAATAGTTGCAATTGAAGAGATACCTATTATGTAAATTTCTATTTGAACTAAAGTCCGACTTCCTCTTTCCTCAGACTCTTAACTTAGCGCTGAGCCTGTAATTACACGCTTTAAGCTCACTGCCACAGCGTTGGAATCGGTTTATCTGCCCCCCACTGGTGTCATTGATTACCACTTAGATGCTCTTATATATATATATATATATAGTCCTAATTTTTCCGTCTCTTGTAACAGAAACACAGTTTGGAAAATAATGTCAGCCTCTTAGTGCTTCAGCTCAAATAACTTCATCCTGCCTATTAGCCACATCCTGTCCGCTCTTATCTAGACCTGGCTCCATTTAACAATAATAATAATAATAATAATAATAATAAAAACCTTTATAAGTGCTGTCAGCTCACAGCTTCCTTCCTGTCACCATCTGAACACGTGTCTTGTAGGCGTGTTTTTCAGATCCCTGTCAGATGCTCCGAAACATTTCCTCCCTCCTCGGTGACGGGGGCTGGTGGGGGCGCAGAGTGATGATACATGTCCGGGGTGGCCTCCTACCGCGAGGCCCACTTTCTACACCGTCGTTTCCGCTGTTACTCAGTGTGGGTTTCTATGGCAACAGGCAAAGATGAAAGGAGCATGAACAGATCAACAGGTGGAGATGGACGTAACATGCTTCCCCCCCCCCGCTCCCTACAAACATCGCTGCTGTTAAAAGTCCGGAAAAGCGACTGCTGATCGTTCAGGTTTAAATCAGGACAATAAGATCAGAACATTCCTCATTCGACTCCCAAGTGACTCATTCCCATTTTTGGCGCCAGGATGAGCTTCGGATCCAGTTTTAGCCTGACTTGAAAGAAAAGGGATTTTAGTTATTTTAAAGCACACTGCAAACCTGCTTAAAACAAAACCATTAAAAAAAAAAAAAGACCTGAAAATCAGAACAACAAACGCCTGAAGCCTCTCTTCTGAAGCCAGAAAAATATGGCTTTTCAAGCCAGCACCGGTTTAATCATGTCAGCGGTAGGTGCCACTTTTTTAATACTGAGCGTTGTGTGTATGTAGGTCAGGGTGAGAAGTGTATTTGTAGATCGCAGCATGAAATGACATCCATCTGGAGCAGCTGTGGCCAGATAGAGGAGCGGTTTTATGTTGTGCATTTAAAAAAAAAAAAAAACTGGGCACATTTCAATTCAGATCTGAAATGCTCATACTGTGGCATGTAGCACCTCTTAGCCACGGCCGGTAACGACGGTTTGCTCTGTGGCTGATGGTGAAACAATGTGTCATCCAAAAAGGCTGCCTGAAAAGCAGGAGTTGTGTTTCTATTCAAATTCAAGTCATGCGTGCTGCAAAGCGGAGATGGAATCAGGTTTGGGAGCACAGGATAGGTAGCGAAATGAGGGGAAAAAAGAGAGAAAATGCTGTGGAAGCAGCTGGTAATGCGCAGTTCAAAAATAAAATGCGTCCACGGTTAGTGAGCAACTCACTGTGGATGTGCAGGGAGACGCAATCTTTCAAGTTTCTTCCTGCAAAGACAAAATCCTTCTGCAGTTGAGTCAGAATCGAGGCAAACTCATTGTCATAGGCAAAGTGAAAGAAAAGAAAATAAGGAGAGAAAAATAAAAACACCAGGAACATCAGAGCCTACAAAGCATCTACTAAAATTGTCACACAATCTGACGAAATCTTATAAAACGGAGCATCCATCCATTACCTGTACCTGTACATTCGTTGTGTCCTAAAAGTGAGAGGCAGGTAAACTCTGAACAGGTTGAGTACCAGGAGAGAACGCAAACACGTCTAACCAAACGATCTCTAAATCAGCTCCTATAAAACAGTTAAAGTCAACCAGAACATGGATTAAACCTACAGCCGTTGCTTTTTTGAAGGGGCAAATAAAGACATCAAGATTAAACATAGGCAGGTTTCAGCACTTAGCGGATGAATTATGACATTTTTAACACACATTTATAATGAATCGTCTTCAACATCTTTGCTTCGAGCAGAACACGCAGAGAGTTTTGTAAGGTTTTAGCAATTCAGTGGCTCTGAATTCTTGTGCATAAAAGTTTGAGGAGGCCTAATCTCAAGGCAGATTCTCAAAAAAAAAAAAGTATTTCACTCTGTATTAGCGTCTGATTGAAGACTGATCCAGTTTTGCTCCTCCGAAAAACACGCGGCAGACTCAAACTGACACAAAGCTCATTTTAAAGTCACAGCTAATGAAGAGTAGCTGAGGAGTGTTTTTCACTGGAGGGTTTGCTCTTGCATGCAGACGCTACGCTAAGTGTGGCGTGAAAAAGCTGCCTGCATACGGAGGGGGGGGGGGGGGGGGGGTGTGTGGTCACACAAAAAA
>NW_015112773.1:612484-619043 GCF_001443285.1 Poecilia latipinna | reverse complement strand
GCGCAGACCCCCCCCTAAGGGGGGGGAAAAAAAGCCCCCCGGCAACGGGGGGGGGGGGGGGGAGATGGAGTCCCAAACAAAAATCCTCGTCTATCTGTTGGTGCATCTGAAGGGCTTTAGATGATCTCACAGAAAGCATGACAGGCTCTTGATCCATTTTATTCCTCGCCTGATTGAATAAGGAGCCAGACTCAGGCCTAAATATGAGACGCCAGAGTCCCTCCGCTGCCTCGGTGGAAGAAGAGCCTTGCGGCATTGCTGCCACTTAGTATTCAGCCCTCTTCCCCCTTGCGGCCCGCTTGGTCTCATTTTGTTGTATTAATCCTCATCACTCACTCTAACTGTTTTGGCAGAAGGCAAAGTTGAGGGGTGATTAACT
The DNA here is from genome assembly GCF_001443285.1 of Poecilia latipinna. Taxonomy (NCBI): domain Eukaryota; kingdom Metazoa; phylum Chordata; class Actinopteri; order Cyprinodontiformes; family Poeciliidae; genus Poecilia; species Poecilia latipinna. The sequence goes on along the minus strand of NW_015112773.1, from coordinate 618,664 downwards.
TTTGAGGGCTGGTGTCGGTTTATTATGGCACCTCATTGAAGATAATTTACATAGAGAACCTGGTGGACCAGCAGTCGGCATCAACCAGCTGTCAGTCGCCTTCCGAATGGCAGAAGAGAGCGACTCGCGACGCCTGGCGCGAAGAGAAAGATTTGTTGCGATGCAAGATATATTCTTTAAATTAAAATTCATGAGCATGGAGGACAGCTTTACCTCGTTAGCTTGTCTCCTTTCCATCCCATCTCTACTCCGCCGCTGCATTTGCATCTGCTTTAATGCGTCGAGGCGAGGTTGAGGTGCTTGACCGTGATCCTGTGGACGTCGCGGATCCGGATTTTAAAAGGCGAGCTGCTCTTTGAAGCCACAGGGCCAGAAAACCGTGGGGAAGTCAGTGAGACAGGGAGGGATGGCGGACACTTTGATGTGCAGAAATAGATAACATTAAAGAGCGACTGGGAGAGAGGGGAAGAAAAAAAAAACACACACACACACTGGCCTCAGCGTCATCTCTAGTTATCGACGGCGAAACAGCTTGGATGAACATTTTGAACGTTTTGGGTTGGTGAAAGTGCAGAGAGGCTTTTTATATAAGTTTTTATTTTTCTGCACAGTTTTTGATTGTATTGTTTCAGAAAGTTCACTTTGATTTTACTTCTTTGCAGCCGATCCAGCTGACACTACTGCAGCTGGATCGGCTGCAAACAAATACGCTTTTAGTAGTCATTGCTTTTTATTTACACGTGACTCAATACAATTATGTAGGTATGCACTAAATAAATAAACCATGCACTAATTCAAAGCTGATTTCTGTATATAGGCAACACTCTGAGGCAAAGTTTTTAAGGAGCAAGAGGGAACCCTGAAAGATAACGTGTTTTTTTTTTTTTTTTTTTAATAATCACATTCGTCTTATCTCATTTACCGCCGATGATGTTTATGATTTTAGTCATTTCACACAGCGGAGCCGACGCCACGTGCCCCAAATCTGAGTTTAACGTCAGAGCCGAAATGGCGCGAGAGCCGAAACCTAGTTAGGTACAGGACGAACTTCACTGGCTGAGACTGCAGAGTCATGCCATCTCAGCCAGTTTAAACACATATAAATGAAGATGTGCACTGCTGCACAGTCCATTCTGCTAAGAGGAGGAAAGCGGTGTTTACGTAAGGAGATCGATGCTGCTAAATTGCTGCATTGACAGTTCTTGCTGTCGAAGCCGAGGAACCGAGTCTGTGCAGGTTCTGCTCAGGTATCAGTGGAACTGGCCGAGCCCAGAAAGAAGCAAACCAGGACACCGTGTGAGCTTTTTAGTTTATTTAGGCTGAACAAAATAATTAATACAGTTTCTTCTTCTTTGAGCAGAAGTACATCATATCTTTTTCAGTAACTTTAAAAAAAAAAAAAAAAAAAAAGCTTTATCTTTTTAAAACACGCACCATCAGCAGGAGCAATGACTTGTTTTCCACATCGGGCTGTTTAAAATGTAGGAAGGTTTGTCTGTGCTTCAGTTATTTATTAGTAATAGACCGTAAAAGAAATATAGTCAAAATAAGGAAGCTTAACATATTTAACAAAAAAAAAAAGATGGTTTAGTTATGACGACTGTTAAAAAGTGAGTAAAATGATCCTTGTGATCACTGAGACGACGCTCCGGAAGACAGACAGCCGAGCGATAAGCCGGCTCATGGGGGAGTTTCATGCTGAATTGCTTTTTGACTGACGGGTGAGTGAAATCCTAGCACATTTATTGCTTACTGACAAATCGTTGATGTTTTTGTTTGGAGGCTCGAATCACTGCGTTTCACATTTTGTTTCCTTTATCCTGTTGAAGAGATGGGCCAAACAACACATTTTCATCGCTGATTTAGGACCGTTTCTTCTACTGTCCCTTTTATTCAGACGATTGAAGACTTGTTCAGGTCGTGGCCCCCAATTTCTAAGGTTTGGAAAGTATTTGGGGTTATTGGTCTTGGGACAAAATAAATGGAAGCCAACAAAGTCTTTATATGGTCAGAAAAACAAACATGAAGCTCATAATCAGTAGAATGAACCCAAATATTAAGTAATTTTGAGCTTGACTCTCTTGAATCTCTGTGATATGCTCATGCAAGCAAGAAGAGAGATTCACTTGCTTTCACTCTCGAAATAAATGATCTAAAATCCATCAACTCATCTTTTGATTGCAGCACCTTGTTTGTGTAGTTTGGCCACCCAAATTCAGGTAGGCAGGCAGCCAGAGTATTTTGCAAAGTTTCTGCATTTATGTTCATTTTTGAAGCTTCAGATACTCAACAACATGACAGGAGAAGTGTTGTAATACAGAGTCTTGGACTTGTCTTTAAAAAAACAACAAACAATTGTCTTGCTACCAAAGACCATAAACTAATCACCCACTGCTTTGCCAAGAGTGAAAATATTAAAGTCGCATTGTGACGCGAGAAATTTCATACAGACACTTAATGCAGCCTGCAGTCATAGCAACGCATCACTTAGTGTCTTATTTCTTTTCTGGACGTGAACGTATGACTCACTTGTTTGTAGTACTCAGTTATTTCTTCAGAGGAACATTTGTAAGCCCAGGGAGGGTCCGAGGAGGAAGATACTTCACTTGTCTTCAAAGCTTTTGCGTCTCGTTTGATCTACGTTGCGTTGTTGGTTCTTCTTTTCCACGTTTCTGCTTTCACTGCCTCAGCAGAACACGAGCGCAGACAACGGGCGTTGTGCTTTACATACAACACAAATGAATTAATTACACGCTGGCAGCAATGTTAAGTGCTCGAGCGTGGGGATCTTCTCACGGTGAAGGTTATCACGTCAACTCCAGGGGATCAAACTTCACGAGAAAAAAAAAAAGAAAGGAAGAATGACTCTTTTGAAGAATGATTTCCAAGCATTATTTTGTCACTCGTCATGAATTAAATATTTTGTTTGAGCTGAATTGCTGCCGCTCATTATGCGCCGCACATTTTGAGACGAGAATCTCTGCTGGCTATATAAAAGTTTAATTTGCTTCATTCAGCTAATTGCTGTGTGATTGATTATATAATTACTCTGTGTTTGTTCCCTGGTTGTTCTACTCACACGGTGGAGGTTGTAATTCCCTGAATGTGGCAGTGCGGTGCTATTCCCAGTTGTCATTTCAGTGTTGCATGCGTGTGTGTGTGTGCGTGGGAATGTGTGTGTGTGTGTGTGTGTAGAGTACATAACTTGTACGCTGCATGGTTGTATTTTCTTCCTCTGCTTCATGTTTCCTGATATTTGCTCTGCTCCTCTGAGATCCCACAATGCGCAGTGGTGCTCCAGTTTCTGCTTTTCGAGGCAACTGCCTCGAAAAGCAAAACAAAACAGAAAAAAAAAAAAAGGACTCGTCCAGCCTGAAAAAGAAGACGGATCTAGATCAGGCCCCATCAATTTTTAACGACACTTCTCATCAGTAAAACATGAAAGACAAGACTCGTGTAGACTCGTCACATGGCGCTCAGGTTCCTCTGAGTTGGATTGCCGTGACTTGAATCGGGTTTACCACCTGAAAGCAGATCCTCTCACTATCAGAAAACATATGAATGGAAATGCTTTTGTATTCTTCTGCCTCTTTTTTCCACCATCCGACTTTTGCACATCTTGTTTTAGATGCATGGCTCAGTTGAGTCTGCATGTAATTAGCTGAACGATCTGGCCATTAGAGCAACCCCCCGCTGTCTTATCTTGCTCAAATGAGCCGCACTTTGCAGCAGGAAGACGACAGCTAAAGGGGTGAAATGGAGCAGTGCACCATAATTCCCAAAGGTCACAGAGTTTGAGGCTGATGGGCTCCTTGATGTTAAATTTCACATTTATACCCATAACGGCAACATTTAAAAGACAACATATGTCAGTGATAGATCTACAAAACGATTCACTTTCTGCAGCGTTTAATTTAATTATCCTCCTGTTACAATATTTTACTGCTGTGAGATTTTTTGTCTACTGCAATATTTCATTGCTTTGACTCTGATCAGACAATGGACAACCTATTTCAGTTTAATTGTTGCTTGCGTTAATTTGCTTACTCGTTTTTTCTCGCTTGGTTTCACTCCCATTTCTTCGTTTTGCATTTTGAAGCTCTCATTGGATCCTCCTTAAGAGCCAACAGTGAAAAATGTGAATTCTTGTCATTTTGCAACTGGTTTTAAAATTTTTGGTCAGGATTGTGGAAACTTGCTCCGAGAAGATCATTTCATAAAGTGGTCAAGTAATGCTTTTGGTTCACTGTAATGATGCTCCAAAGGACATTTTGTGTCCATGTTTTCAACTTCTCACTAAATCTGTGTCTCATTACTTTTATTGACTTTGACAGCATGTCAGTAAACACTGACTTACACCTGTGAGGATGAAAGAGAATGATGCTCAGTTTAATTATTTGTTTTTGCAAATAAAAACCTGAAAATCGTAGCATGAATGTGTAGTTCCCCCAAGTCTTATGCTACAGACTTTGTAGAAATATCGTTCACTACACACACACACAGTTGCAGATATTTAAGGTGCGTCCCTCCTAGATCCAGAAACAGAAAAACCTTTTCCATATCTCAGTAAAACAACTCAAGCTGTGAGTGTGTCTAAATAGCAGCTTGCGAGTTTGCCACAGTTTCTCTACTTTGACTTTAACAGATAAATATACTTCAATAAAAACTATTCCATGTTTGGCTCCATGTCTGGGGTCTTTGCAGTCTTTCACTGGTTTTTACACATGATTGCCCTTTATTTATCTCCATCCATCTGCACATTGACTCTGACCAGCTCTGCTTGTTTAGAACTTTTATATGATTTGGTACCAAAAGTTTCGAGATCGGACAGTGTTGACGCACTTCTCAGAATCACTGGAGCCTGTTTCAGATGCACACTGTGAAGGTAAGACCAGAGCAGACTGACTCCATATTAGAAAAACAAAGATGCATTGGATAACATTTTAAATGTAGATGTGTGGATTTGAGGTTTTCTTTGTGTTTAGGTTTCTGTGTTCTGATGTGTCTCTTCTTCTTTTTTTATGGCGGTTGGCAAGCAACTTACTGATGTGCATTACCGCCATCTACTGGACTGGAGTGTGGATCGGGATGCTACTCTATGGAGTCTCTGTGTTGTCCCGTCTGTCCATTGATTAGTTGCACCTGTTACTTGTTTCCCCTGATTGTCTCCCTGTCTTTTTAAACCCATCTGTGTTCCTTGGGTCCTTGTCAAGTCAAGTCTGCTGTCAGATGTCTATCAAGTTACCAGTTGCTACCAGTCAAGGGCGTAGGTTCGGTCTAAGTTTTGGTGGGGACCTTGGTGGGGACCTTGACACCCCCCTCCCTCCCCCCCTCAGCACAGTGAAATGCCCAAGAGCACCGAACATTTTTGAGAAGGGGGGGGAACCACATTGGCTTAATAACCCCTGACTGCCTCCTATAGAGCAAACAAAGCGTAACCTAGTTTGTATTCACACTAGCTTAACTTAATTTAAGACTAACACTTCAAATGCCATATTTACTGAGATAATTTCACAGTATATTTCATATCTGAGAACTAACACCTCACCTGGAGCCCTGAAGCTCCAGCCACCTCTCCATCGTTCTGCTCTGCCCCTTGCTCTGCTGTCTGAGCATCCTATGTGAAAAAATATTACCTAATTAACAGACCTATTCTACCTCTCATTCGGTGCTGACCTTACTAAACACCGGACTTTACAACAAATGCGTGATAGATATCTAACTTATGGGTCCACTCACTGTACTTACAGCCGACGTAGCGAAATAACTTCTGTCTGTCCTTTTCTTTTTTGGTGGCGACATGGTCTCGGAGACTCAAAAGGAGACGCGTGTGCCAAGCTAGCCGCCGCCTTTTGCAGCTAATCAAAGAACGTCCGACGATTCAACTGACTCCCCCCCCCCCCGACAGCACCGTTCCGACACGGTCTCGGAGGCTCATAATAAATGTCAAACTAAGAAGCTTCCGTTTCGCACCGCCTGTTGCTGCTAATCAAAGATCGTAGATCCACGTTCTTTGAGCCAATATGGCAAAAATTGGTCGGGACTTTTTCATATCCCGTGAATATTGGTCGGGACATGTCCCTACCGTCCCTACCCAAACCTACGCCCATGCCCGTGGGTCTCTTCAGCCCACTGACAACCTTTGAGTGGCATTTGTAGTAAAAGTGAAAACTTTGTTTA
>NW_015112773.1:607482-608153 GCF_001443285.1 Poecilia latipinna | reverse complement strand
TGTTGCTGCTAATCAAAGATCGTAGATCCACGTTCTTTGAGCCAATATGGCAAAAATTGGTCAGGACTTTTTCATATCCCGTGAATATTGGTCGGGACATGTCCCTACCGTCCCTACCCAAACCTACGCCCATGCTACCAGTATTGAGCCATTCGCCTTCCGCTCATCCTGTGCTGCCTGGATTTTGGACTTTGTATTTCTGACTTCATCATCAAATTATCATTTTGGATCCACAGCGTTTCCCTCACCACCTTTTCCGCAAATCATGACAGTAGATTAATAACTAAACAAAGAGAAGCAAAACTATCAGAAGTTATTACCATGTTTAGCCAGTCGTTTGTCTGTACCAGGCAGTTTGCTGTGAAACACAGCAGCAGCATTTATCCTCCATAAATATGGCCTAATTAAATCACAATGTGAAGGAACAACCACTGGAACATATGACTACGTGTCTGGTAAACCTACAGAAACAATAAAACTCCCCTCTTTAAAACCAGCCCATGAAGTCTGTGAGTAAGTAGTGCTGCTGTTTTCCTCTGCCTGGCTGTATTGATTCCTCCTCCTAAGGGGGCGACCATCTCAAATTAGAGAGGGGATCACAGCACCTTGCGAAGCAATTAATTTGGCCTTGGAGAATCTTTGTTCTGTTTGTTGGTGTATGTGGGGATATA
>NW_015112773.1:570439-602467 GCF_001443285.1 Poecilia latipinna | reverse complement strand
TATATATATATATATATATATATATATATATATATATATATATATATATATATATATATATATATATATATATATATATAGGGGATATTATCAGCTGCTTAGATGGAATTGATTCACATGTTTTGCCAGAGCCAGGGGCAAATGAATAAAAATCTAGGATGATGCAGAAACAAGTCTGAATGCATCAATTCTAACACCAACCAAAATCTCAGTGCATACAGAGGGAAATGTATGCTGTGTGTTCTAAAATTGTACACTCAATGCATCAGACATGTTGCTAAATATACAGTTAATCCAAAAGTTATTCACACCGCTGGCAAATTTAGAATGAAAGCAATATTTTTTATTTTCGAATGTCTGTCAAAATAGGATATTGCAGTGTGCCAAGGATTTGAGCATGAAGAGAAATTCATTTCACGTCTAGTTTTCACTTTATTCAAAAGGAGAATGTCTGAATTGATTTTTCCCCACTGCACGTCGTCAGGTTCTGTGTGAAAATTCAAGGTTCGACATTATTCTAAATAGTCTGTGCTGTTTCAAAGCAGCCTGATTACCCTGATTAGTTGCTTTCGTCATGTTAACAGCAGCTCTCTGCAGCTGGTTTGGGGCAGGTTCAGGTTTTTATGGAGTGTGAAATGTCCTGATGCCTGAGTGTATGCATGCGGGGTTGTTGTCTATGTGTTGCCAGTCGATAAGACTGGTGGCCCTTCCTGGTCACCAGTAATCTTCTATAGTGGATATTCAGGGAATTTGTTGTTCAATAGCTATAGTGGTTTGTTGAGACTGAATTGCTCATTTTCTTGGTTGGAGGTTTTACTCCCATGATTGTGCTCTAGAAAAATTTCTCTGAAAATAACAAAAGTTTACTCAAGTTGTAAAGACGCTGGAATATAAGCTTCAAAAAAATTTTTTTTTACTCTTCCTGGCATTAACCTTTACGTGTGGCTGTACATCGACACGGACTGTGGCTTAGAGACCAATCTGGAGAGACGCAAGACAAACGGTCACGAGTCAGACTCTAGGACTCTCTGTAACCTAGAGAAGACTGTGTTGTTGTTGTCCTCTAAAGGTTGACCATTTTAGACAGATAGGAGCATCGAACTGTGCGCGAGTGAGAGCGGACTGTCAAAACATGAAAAAAGTTTGTCAGAGTCGCAAAGAGGGGAAGCTTCACAGAGAGATTAGCACTAATGAGCTGTGACTCTGGCCATAGAGAGAAGAGACTGTTAATGAGTCTTTGTTGCTCCGCCACTCCGTTTCTCTCACAAGCGTTCGTTCACGAGCTCGCATCTGTACGTAGCAGGGAGCAGGGGCAGGATTCACTCTCCGAATCACTGCAACATCTCTGTTTTTCTCTCTCCGCATTCTAGGCTTTTTGTTTGTTTTCCCACTTTATTCAGATTTTATTTTGGCCACTGGAGCTTCAGATGCTTCGTTGGAGGCTCTACTGCTCCGACAAAGAACGCATCACTTAATAAGAACAGGATTACAGACGTTCTTAAGCCAAACAGCAGACAACAGTTTCAAGCAGTGAGTTTTGTCACGTCTCATTTTCAGCATAAGAACCAGAAGGTTTTCTCTAAATGCGATTCATTACTTATGGATGAAACCAGCATGGAGGAGGCTGTCAGGGAGCATTTTCCTCTGTGCTCCGTGGTGGATGAAATTTCCAATTTAGAAGAAAATGTAAGTGTATAGATTGAGGATAATCCAGCATTAGAGATTCTCATTGTATGATAACTTATAAAGACAAATAGCACAATGTCACAATATGATGGTATTTATACAGTAGAAACCGTTATTAAAAAAACAGACTATTTCTATGGAGGTAAAATGATGTAATTATAGTTATGATAGTGGCATACCATTGATTATTAGTTTGTCAGAACACTAAAGCAGGGATACAGAATATTATATATTCTGTGGTATTTTTCAAGGGTTTATTGTTCTGAATTTGTTGTTTTGTTCTCAAAGGAGAAATACTGGTATAACAAGCTACTCAAGACTAAAGTAGCAATAACACAGTGACTGTGAGAAGGAAGAAGTCGGGACTGGAATGTTGTCTGAGAGCAGTAGGTTGGAGACTTGACAAACTGGCACCATATAGAGAGATTTATAAGCTTTATTTCAAATCCAGTATACCAGTGGTATAAACTACAACCTTGTGGAAAAAAAAAACTGTAATTCAAAACAAACATTTTGGGAACACTCAGACAGATGCCCCGCTCCACTGCTGTCTCAGCTACTTCCTTTCAGACCTGTACCGCCGGGATACCTTGCATTAAACCACGTAGTGATTGTAAAGGCTCACTTTTCTCCACATAATCACCCTGTGTTTCTTTGTAATTGAGGTTGAACTCTTTTAGTCCAGAGTCTGCAACTAATTTTCCAGCAACAACGTGCCCTTTGGCCCTAAGAGTGAACTCAAGCTAACGCGACACATGTGGTGGACAGAAGAAAAGAGAAAGAACTGATGTTTAAATCCAATTGTCTGCAGCAGTCAAACAATTCCAACTTTTACATGCAGGGGAGACATAATATGTAAAACCTGCAGTAAAAGAAAACATTTCTTCCAGCTGCGGTTATCTCTGTGATGTTTGCATTTTCTTCATTCTCAAGCTATCTGTAGTGGCCATGGCATAAACAGTGTTTCTTCGTTTTTCCTCGGGTTTAGCTGTTTCCAATCCTAGACTCCAACTGCTTCATAATCTGGGGCCAAAAACAAGCTTTTTGTGAATCCGTAGCTTGTTGCTCGTTGGTGTGGAGAAATCCAGCCTCTTCCACTTAGTGCCTCCATGCTCACCAATGTCTCCAGCATACATGATTCTTATATAAGTCCGTCCCTTTTCTCTGACATCTTTCTTTTTTAATGCACGAATCTTTAACTAATAATAAAAAACAGCAACAACAAAAAATAAACCTATCTGCTTTGTGTTTCTCCTAAATTATGATTAAATGTGCACTTCAAAGAGCCTTGTTGCAGAAACAGATATTCTGAGAAATAACTAATTCAAAAGGAGATTAAAAACAACTCATAGACACCGTATGGACTGCATCAAGATGGTAAACACTGGTAATTTTAGAAGTACACATAAGAAGATACTGCAGTTTTAGCTATTAGTAACAGCTCTGGTGTGAAACCCAATTTTATATTTTCTGCCTCCGCAGTAAAAACCTTTCAAACAAGGCGCGGGGCTGAAAACAGCGGTGATGAACGTAGCACGATAACGTGTTTTCCTCCTGTTTCCTCCTCTGGCTTTGACTCCGCTGTGTTCTCTGTTATGTGTTTTTGTTGTTTATTTTCTCCATTATCTCAGTTTTTCACAGACCCCTGTGCCAGCAGCCCTTGTCTCCATGGAAACTGCAGCCGGAGCGAAGGCGGGGAGGAGGGCGAGCCGGCCTACTCGTGCGAGTGCACAGAAGGCTACGAGGGAGAGAGGTGCGATCAGATCTTGCTGGACCTGCCGCCCGCCGCCGACTGGGGCCCGGCCACCCCCTCCGCTCCCGAGCTGGCCACACCGGTGACCTCCACAACGACGGCTACGACTCCGCCCCAGCAGCCAACCACAGTCCCGGCCACCACCACGCCGGCGCCGCCCACCCTGCAGCCGTGGCAGCCCAAGCCCGGGCAGAGGCTGCTGGTTGTGCAGTGGGATGCAGACAGGGTGAGAGCATTTCCTCAGCTCCAGTTTGGTTAGAGTAAAATTCAGTTTCATTAATTTAAAGTCGTCCTGATCTTAACAGCAACAAAGCAGTCCAAGACAATCACACTTCCACATCACATAATACTCTTATTCTAAAAGTTTTACACTAGATCCTGTTTTCAGTATAGAATAACTCAGCCTACGCAGTATATTTTAAGTCTAAGTGTTACAAATGTTGACAAAAAGCTGATCTAAGTTTGCCTCAGTTCCAAACTTAGAATTGAGGCTGAAAACCAGCACCTGTGGTCAGCCATATTACACAGACAGCAAATGTTCATAATGAGCAATTGGAGTTATTAAAAGTTGCTCCGCAAAGTCAAGAAATTTCAGTCTGGAAAAGTGAATTTTAAAACTGAAATGTTTTGGGACCCTCGGTGCTGTTCTTCCTGGGCGTGTTGCCAATTCACTATTGAAGTAATTCTGTTAGACCGATCTCTCCTGGGAAAGTTTGCCGTCGTTATTGTTTCATTTGACAACAATAACTCTTTTGGTTTTCTGGAATCCCAAAGCCGCAGAAGGACCTTGAAACACTTAAAAGACTGAAATATATGAAACTGTTTCTCAGCTGAAATTGTTGAGACCGATGCATATGACATGCTGGTTTTTTTAGATCTTTTATTCTGCTTTATGTTGCCTGACACGTTCCCGATTTTACACAACACGCGACTTGTGAATTAATAAAGGGGGACAATAACTTTCTCACAGATTGACAGATTGGTTTAAGATAATTTTTTTTTCACCCTGAAGTTATCTTTGTTTGATTTTTGAAATTCTTTTAATGATTTGAAACCTTTAAAGAAATGTGTTTAGGACTAAATATTGAAAATGTGATGGTTTGTGCTTCAGGTCACCGAGGGTCTGCACTGTGTGAGCCCTGAGCTCTGTGAGCTGACGTCAGGGACCCTGACTCTGTCTCTGGAGGTGCCTGAAGAAACCGCCGTGAAGTAAGAGGAATATCACGAAGTTCTTAAAAAACCGGCAGCTCCCTTCTAAACATAGGAAAAAGTTGAGAAAAGCCATCCTCCTCTTGCTTTAAAGTGCACATCAGCTGCAGTTTAAACTCCAGCCTGGAGATGACCACCTAATTAATCTGTTGCTGCGAAAGTTCCTCAACAACTGATTGCTCTAACTTTTAAAAACGAGCTGCATTCAGGTGCATAAGAGGGAAGTCGCTGGCCAGCCCCGTGTAATCTATAAATCTGTAGATTCTTCTGCTGCAACCCGAGAATAGGTAGTCCTGACCAAAATGTACCTTATAAAAATACAGAGTCTGCATAATTATTCGACAGAAGAAATAAAAATAGAGCCTGCTGTGTACATTATTTTATCTACATACTTACCATTGCAGCAACTTTCGCTGGAAACATTTTTCAGCTTGAAGGTTGCGTCACTAATACCCTTTCATTTGAAACCCTGCGACCCAACTGTGTCGTGCCAGCACAGGTGCGCTCAATTTATTAGGAGTGTGACTGTCCAAAAATGGTGCTACAGCTGCCCTGTAAACAGGAGTTCAATGAATTATGCAGAAGGAGTGGTCGAGGTGATTGCTGGATGCCCTTGACGTTCTCATTATACATGAGAGGCACGGCGCAGGGCTCTGCTGATGATCCCAGACAAAAGGCTGCGAATTGGGGGGTAATCAGCCTCCGCTGCCCTGTTTTCCTGCTTTTTTGATTACACAACAATAATCCCTGAATAATGAACCGTGATGCTGGTTCTGAGGAGACTTTTTTTCAGACTAACATCTAGCACCGTCCAGAGCCGCAATGACCGCCGAGTGGCGCTTAATTAGAAAAGCAGATAGTTGTAAAACACGTCTGACGGACACAGAGTGTTGAAAGGTTCAGCGAAAAGGGAGTAGTGGTTGAAGTCCTGTGAGAAAAGTCAAGATAGCTTTTCTTGAACCCACACATTTCTGAAAGGTTCTTGTGGCCTTTATTCATTAGTAGTTTGACAGGATGAAGAGCAGAGAGAAAAGGGGAAGACATTCAGTAAATAGCCCAGGCTGGGAATCAAACGAGTAATTTCTCCCTAACCCAAACTAACTGTGTGTTTCCACTGGTGGTGCCATAAATAAGGTCGAGCCCTTTGCTTATTCCCAATGAGCAAAATGCCGACTACTGTGGAAGATTTTATGCCGCGTCAAGTCATCTCAGTCGGATTTATTTTAGAGCTAGCCATAGATGGACATGCTGTTGGACTTTTGGGTCATTGTCCCTTTGAACACAAACTAATGTCAGATATTCTCCTTCAGGATTTTCTGGTAGAGAGCAGAATTCATGGTTCCATCAATTACAGAAAGTAGTCATGAAGCAGCCCTAAAGCATTATACCGCCACCACCATGTTTGATTGTCAGTGTGATGACCTGAGCCTGAAATGCTGTCTTAGATTTACATCAAATGTGACCTTCTAAAAAGCGTCACTTTTGTCTGAATAGTTCATTGAACATTTCCCAAAAGTCTTTGGAATCATGAAGATGTTGTTGCTAAAGAGAGTTTGTTTGTTTTATTTTTTTGTCAGACCTTATTACTATTATTTTTGGATTTTACTGCGGCTTATTAGAGATCTATTCCTCAATAAATTATGACTCCCGCGAACCTTAAGTAGCCGTAGATATTCAGCCAGTCTGAGTTACAGATGGTTATTTTCTTACAGCTATGGCAGAAAAAAAAAAAAAAAAAGAAAACTTCACCTTCAAGTGACCAAACCGCAGTGTTATTATTTCAGTCACGTTGCCTCAGTTTCAGTTTTGCTCCATCTCTTCTGTGGCACTTGAGGCAACTATTGCATCAGCCCACATGTGGTCTTCTTTCTTTAATTTGAAAGTTAAATGTGTGTTGTAATATATTCTGGACCACAGCTTTCAGGCTTGCTTTTCCACTTAGTCGATAATAAAGTTACATCAATTATTCCCTCCCTGATGTCAGATTTCGTCTTTCGTTTTAGCACATCTCAAATTTCCGATCCTCCTTCTCCTCGGCGCTGCACTTTCTGCCCGCATCGCGTCGTCGGAAAATCAGCGTGGCGGCGATAATGTTCACGGCTCTTATCAGCTGTAAACACTCATTAGACCGAGTGCACAACATGGAGGGCTAAGAGGATAATCACATATTGTTTTATTTTGTTTTGGTTAATATGGGAAAGATTAATTCAGTGCAGGAGGGAGGCTAGAGAGGCTCTCGACGCCGTTTAGCTGTGAGCAGCTTCACTCGAGCTTTCTGAGAATCTTTCTTGCAACTGCAGCTGACAGATTACGTTCTACTCCCCTGTCTGTCTCTCACGAGGGCTTTCTGCGAGAAGATCCAGCTTAGTTCAGCTTTGCTCGACTCCTTCCTCCCTCTTCAACAAAAACAGCTGGTTCACTTTAGTCTTTGGTTGCATCTCAGGCTTCATCCTCACGCCGAAGAGCCCGTTGGCAGAATACTGACCCTTGAGGTTTTCTGTATACACCCTTTACACAACGTTAGGTTTTTTTGTTTTTAGAGGTTTTGATTTGTCACACGTCTTTTGCAACAAAAAAAAAAAAAAAAAAAGGATGCAGACTAAAACAATATTTTGCTATCAAAAGGCTGAAAAGTTGCATTTTGGACCAAGTCGACAGAGTCAATAATCACTGAACTCTCCTCCTGCTTCCAGTTGCTTGTTGATTTCCCTCATGCTTTTGCTTTCCTCTGTCACCAGGGTGCTGGTGAACGCCAGTGGAGCTCCGGTGCTGTGGCGTGTGAGTGAAGAGGGTTTCCTCCGCTCGTCTATTCTGAACGGCACCACCATATGGTTTCTGCAGGCCCCGGACGGCCTGGTGGTACCAGACCGTTTGCTGCCCCTGGGACAGAACTACTTCCTCAGTGAGTTTCTCCTCACTGCAGATAGCGAAGGACAACCTGCAACGCGAAACACCCCCCACATCTGTTGGTCATTGTGTTTGGTCATTGAGCATTCAGAACTTTGCACTGCAAACATACAAAATCTTACCAAGTATTTTTTTATTTTGTCTAGTGTATAGTGAAAATATCTGAGTACACCTGAAATAAGACAAAATAACATAAAAATAACATTTTAGCCAAACAAATAAGCCAATAACCTTTGAACGTAGATAAATAAATAAAAAAATGCTTGTACTTTTCACTTCCACTCACTTCCTGTCGAACAGCTGACCTTCACGTCTGCTACCTCTGTGGCGCTCGACTCTTCTGCTTCACGGAGAGAAGAAAATGATGGAGTTAAATCAGGAGGAAAAGAGGGGAAATGCAGGGCGGGAGAGAGGGATTCAGATAAAGAAGGGGAGCAAAGCAGAGACAGCAAGGCAGAAAGGGATTACAGGGAAGGACGAGGAGACAAAGGACGCACGAGGACAGACGAAAGGTCAAACTGTGAGGAACAATCGGCTTGAATGCATTTTGTTCTTTCGGATGCCAGCCAGGCTTAATTGCGTGTGACTAATGTTCACAACAAAATCGTCCACACTCATTTTTGGTGCCTCATTCGGGGGATTTGCACACGTGAGAAGGACGAGACAATGCCTACCACACCTGAGGTGAAAACAATTCATGTTCTCTGAGCTTTCACGGTTTAAAGCCGCAATGACTCTGCAGCTCCAAATTTCATTGTCATTGGGGTTAATGATCGTCAAGTCAGGGGAGGACGGGGGAACGCGCACAGAGCTGTCAGCGTCCCCATTGGTCAGGCCAGGCTGACGTCACCGCTTCCATCAGCGGCGGACGTCCCGCTCATTGGTTCAGGTCAGGTGCTGCAAAACGGCACCTGATATTTACTACGGAGCTATTTTTATCCGAGCAGCAGCAAAGCTGTCCGGCTTGATTGAGCGCATAATAAAAGAGACGTTTTGAGATGAAGGGAGAGGCTTTACCGGAGAACATGTTAGAGATCTGCCTGCGTTCATTTGTCTTTTGACTCATCTACAGGGGAGCCGTAGTAACTCTGTGAAACTGTGAAGACGACCTGATGCTTTTTCGTGGCAGTCGATGTGCTCAGTGTGTACAAAGGAGCAAAAGTACACTTCTAAATCTGGAGACCAGGAAGCGTATTTTCAGATGCTTACAGTGGGATTGGAAGAAAGATCAGAAATGTGTGGCCCTTTTGTATTCAGCTCCAAAAAGATCCCAGCAAATTACATCACACTTAACAGCTACAGCATGACAAACACGCGAATAAATGCGTCTTGAAGGGAAGCTATTTTAAATTATTGTTAAATTCCTTGTTGTGTCGAGGTAAACTGACTTGTTTTCACATCAGTATCTACGTGAAGCAACTGTTTAAGACCTTCAAACCCACAAAAGCGTTTGTTTCCCCCGAAGGCGTGATCCGTGTTGGCGCTCCCACGACCCCGGAGGTCACGCTGCGTCTCAACCTGACGGTGAAGGCCAGCAGCTGCGTGGAGCCCGGCAGCAGCTTCAGCGATCCTCAGTGTTCTGGGAAAGGGAAATGCGTCACGCAGCTGTCGGAGGTGAGGATTCACAGAAACGGCGAAGGTTCGCTGCAGTCTAAAGTGTTCGTTCCCTGGCCTGATCATTTTATTACATCGCACAAGGAGAATCGCTCTGTTCTCTCAGCGGTCAGCAGCTCTCCCTGCTCTTGTTGGATGACTTACAGCACATAATGTTCTTACTATTTATGCTATTTAATGAAAAAAAATAAATCAGTAAGAAGCCCTGTTGGTGCCACAAGCTCCAACAGGGCTTGTGGCACCACAAGGGCTTGTGCTTTTTTTAATGGTTTAACTGAAGGCCTCACTGTCATATCCAGAGCTGTAAAATGAGCACAATTCATACAAATGTGAGTTTACTTGAGCTGAATGAATAAAACAAAAATGTTTCTGTTCAGTTTTGTTCCATTTTAAATTTTTAGACCGTCTTGAATGCTCAGTTTGCCTTCATAACCCTCTGGTCCAGTCAATAAGTAAAGAAAGTCCAACTTTGTGTAATTTAGTCTGAATATAAATCCAGATGTTCTGCGAAGGCCGCAGAGATTTGTTGGAGAGCGACGGAGAACAAACAGCATCAGCATCAAACCAAGGGACAACGCAGACAAATCCGGAATGAAGTTGTGGAAAAGTTGTGTGCCTTACTTTTGCTCCATCCTGTTCCAGTTTCAACTTCTGGACCATCAAAGAGTCAGATAGTGGTAGAAGGCGCTCTGGTTAGATCACATATGAATGTAACGTTTTTCCCTGTTAGCTACAAGAGGCTGCACATACACCGTTCTCCTTGTTGAAAGATGGTGGTGGCAGCATAATGATGTGGCAATACTTGTCTCAAGCAGGGACGAGGAAATAGGTCATAGTTGATGAATAAATACAGAAAAGTCACTGAAGAGGACTTGAGACTGCAGGATAACAACCTCTATGCATGATACGACAGAACATTTTCAATCGCAGGATGTCCACGTGTCTTTTGTCCTTGTCCTGTCCTACAACATGTAGACTCATCCTTGTTTCAGCGTGCTTCTGCAGAACTTGATGAAGTGCTGAGGAAGTAATTCGGTCATTTGGTTCAGGTGTTGCAGGAGGGACAGACTGGCCTCTGAGGATTAGAGTTGGAAACCCCAGGAAAGTTCTAAATCCAATTGAAAGTCTGTGACAAGATTTGGACGTTTCCACCCACAGATGCGCTCTCTGTCGGCTCTGACCGAGCCTGAGCTGCTCTGAAAAGAGCATGAGGCGAATGTTTCAGCTTTTGTATGCGCTGAGCTGGTAGAGACACTCCAAAACGCTTGTGAAGATTGGTTCCACAAAGCAGCGACTTGGACGTGATGAATTCATATACGCTACCAAACTTTTTAGATTATTCTTTAGAAAAGTAATTAAAAAAATAGGTGCCCTTTTCCATCCACTCCACAGTTATGAGCTAATTTACCAGCCACACAAAATACAGAATAAAACGCAGTGAAGGTCGTGGTTGCAATGAGACAAAGAGTGAAAAGCACGAACGTTGTAATTTAGTCAGATGCTCTTGAAAGTAATACTGATAATTTTCATCTCAGTTAAAAGAAGCAAACATAATCTTGAAGCTCAGACCTGCTGCCTCGCCGGCGTCATCTGAACAGATTCAGTCTCTTTTTTTTTTTTTTTTTGCATCTGGTTGAGAAAGTCAAAGTGCGTCCCTGATGATTGAAGCGTTTTGTCTCTGAATCGTTTTGCAGCCTTTAGACTCGTGTTCTTCTCTTTAACGCGTGTGATTTCTACCTGCAGAGCACTTTCTTCTGTGAGTGTGAGGACGGCTACACCGGGATCTTTTGCGAAGAGCTCGACGCCTGCCACCACCGGCCCTGTTGGAACAACGCCACCTGCACTGACGTCAGACAAGGTGGCGAGGGGCAAAACTTCACATGTACCTGCCCACCAGGTACGCTTTGATGCATTGCACATGTGTTTAATAGGTTTACCTTCAGGTGATTGTTAAGAGTGCGACTCCGTGGTTTGTGTTTGTTCTAACCTCTTCCTTGGCTTTCAGAAAATCTCTCATGAGATCAGAGACGGTGAACTTTTCATCCTGAAAGTAATTTTTACGTGTGGGTTTGGGTGTTTTGGACTTCAAAACAATGTCTCCTGACAGGGTAGTAAATGTCAAAGGGAAACTGCTAAAGGTGCTAATAAGCCCACTTTGAAAAGTTGATCAAATGTCCCCAGACATCACATGGAGTTTTAATTACAAATTACAAAAAAAAGAAAATAATTTCTTGTTATATCAAAAATAGCATCTATGCATTGTTCACATAATCCGGGATTGTAAGTTTAGTAATCCCAAGATGCTAAAAAGGCAACAATTCAAATTTTCATATGATGATTCAGAACATGTGCGGAAGAATCTGCTGATTTCAAATGTGCAAGATTATTCTCTGACAGCACAAAAATACATTTATTTTAAATTGTGGCTCATGAGAAAACATTTTCTGAAGCTTTAGAATATTTATTAACTAATATTAATGGTAATTTCTCTGTTTGTATTAGAATAAAAATGCACAGTACACTGGGGTGATTTACATTTTGGAAAAAAAAAATTACACATAATTTTTATTAAGTTCCTTTTTTAAATGAGCCTCATTACATAAATGTTGGTAGAAATCATCAAAACATGAGTTATGTTAAAATGTTATATATGGGCGTTATAAATAAAAATTATTATTATTATTATTATTATTATTATTATTATTATTATTATTATTATTATTATTATTATTATTATTATTATTATTCACATTTTTGGTGTACCTCCACTAATAGAAATTATATAATTAATTCAAGTTATCTCCCTTACAAAGACATGTTTACAGACCTAAATGAAAAAAAAACAAAAAAAACCCAAAAACAAATTACTAACTGTACCATCATACAAAAATCATAAATTGGACTTTTGTGAGACAGGAAGTCAAATCACTAGAAATACATCAGATGATATTGGTGATCTTCAAGCACCAATAATATCATCCAATAAATAAACAAAATAAAATAAAGTCAGTCGTCTTTTTTTTGTTTGTTTGTTTTTTTGCTTAAAAACATCAAGCAATCTTGTGGGACTGTTTTTGTTTGCCAGGTTATGAAGGCGAGCGCTGCCAAATGCTGGTTGACCACTGCCTCTCTCAGCCTTGTAAGAATGGAGCCACCTGCTTCAGCAGCTTGGCTGGACCCAGGTGCTACTGTCCCGAAGGTAAAAAGCCAATTATTCTGCAACTAATATTTGGTGTGGATGTGAAGTAAACAAACTAGGAAGCATTAGAGTCTCTGCCAGAAAAATGGAGTTTGTGGGATTCGATATGAATATTATTTTTAACAGTTAAGCAGGAAAAGACGTCTAGATGCTGCATGTTTGTGCGCTCTAAAACAGCATCTGGCATTTTTTTTTTTTTGCCAGGTTGAGTATCTGCTGCATGTTTTAGAGTATCTATGCCACTCTGATGCTTAATTTAAACCTTCCTCCTCCTTTCTAATTAGTCTTCATAGGCTGAGCGACCTGCATCAGCCACTCTGGGGAAATCTGTGACCGCAAAACTTATGCATTCCCCCCCCCACTCCCCACAACTAGAGCACATGGGTTTGCAATTAGTTTCAGCCATGTGCATGTGACTGTGTTCACATGAAAATGCAGCAGATAACAATGAAAGGAGGCACAAAAATAAGAAACGGCAGGAGTGGAAAAGTGCCATTGTTGGACGAGCTGCATAAGTTGAAATTCCCAATAGTCAGTCCAGTATTGTGCTGGCTAAACTGGAACACCTGACCAGACAGCAGTGTCCCCAATGAGACAGAGAAGCTCTGATCCACTGTTTGTGAATCTACTCAGCTGGCATTAAAGAAACAGCGATAGCAATGCCACGTTTCTGTAAGTTTTTTTTTTCTTTTAAGAAAATATGACTTTGTTAGATAACAGGTTAGTAAGAAAAAAATAATAAAATCCAAGAGAATTAAATGCTTTTGTCATCCACTTCTGGAAAAACATATGGACCTTGAACCAAATAAATGAATGTTGAAATGTTTTCCATCGGTGCCAGTATGACTGTTCTCCTCCCATGCCTGTGAATAATCTCCAAATGATGCTTCAGTGTTTCTGCGCACACACACACACACACACACACACACACACACACATGAGCAATAAAGTCATGACAACTCCATAATAGCTGTCATCAGAGATGCATCAGCTCTGTGATCACTTTGCCAGCGATGCCAGCAGGAGCCGCATTTTTATCTCCTGCAGTGGAATCGCCCCGCAGCGTTCACATTTTCATTCTGTTTTTAAAAAAAGATCTGCTAGTGTTTTTTTTTTTTTTTTCACCATAAACAAATACTGATTTCTCATAACTCCTGGCAGTAAAAGCTGAGAAGACACCAAGGAAAATTACTACTGTCATTGCCAATAAAAGCTTCAGAAAATATGTTTTTTTTCTTCATATTTTCTGATTAAAAAAATAGAATAAAAACAACAGATTCCTCAAAGAGTTGTTGTAGATGGTGATGTCTGGACACATGATCAACACAAATTGGCTTCCAGCTTTAAGTACCATGGACAGCGCTGCGTGTTCGTAGCATTCATGGTGTGGGCTATTTTTTGTTCTACTTGCACTCGGACATTTCAGGTTTGAACATGTTGCAATAACATCCCCTCTCCTCTCTTCTTTTCTTTTTAATTCAGGGAGAGTTGACCAAATACTTTTGTCTGCTGCACAAATCAGGGGAGCTGCACTAGAGGCACATCTGAAACATGTAGATGTGCCACTCTGATGTGTGCAGCCCTTTGACTTGTTCAGCAGTTATACTGAGACCACCACTTCAGGGGTAGTAAACGGTTAACCTTTTTAATTGTCATTCATATGATTCACTGGGACGTGTGCGGGTTTATTTAAAACTCAGCGGGCTCCACAGTATTCTTATCAGATACTTTTTCCACGAAACTGTGAGTGTATTGTATTAGTAGTTTGCCTGAAGTCAGAAACAGATATTCTGTATGGCTAAATTTAAAATGTAACATTGTGGTAGGTTTTAGAGCCAGAAGCAAGAATAAATAGGCTTCCTTCTGTTAACTGGGAGCCTGTGTGTGTGTGTGCGTGTGTGTGTGTTAAGCTGAGAAGAAAGAAAAAAAGCTTTTTTTTGTCTTTGCCAGATTAGCAGAAGTCCAGTAACAAAGCAGAAAAGCTCAAAGCAAACCAAGAGAACAAACCCTGGTGGGCAACCAATTAATTCATTATTTGGCATCACAGAGGGAGAATATAAAGTAAAATCTTGTCATTGACATAAGGAGGGAAAAAAAATAAAACAAAAAGACCGACTAAATGACAAACATTCTCCACACAAAGTGAAATATCGCGATGCGGATCAATGGATGCTTGTGAGAAATCTCTTCATTAGCTCAACGGAGCACGGTCTCTGCACTCAGCACAGGGGATTTACTGCTGTGTTTCTTTAAATCAGAGAACCCACACACACACACACACACACACACTCCATCGCGCCATTTGAGCGCTTCCATTTCTGCACTACAGTGGCGGCTCCTGAAACAGAGGGGAAAACAGATAAGGAGGAGAAGGGAGGAGGAGAGGTTATTTTTAGAAGCAGAGAAGAGGTGACTCGGATGATAATGAGAAAAGGTCTGCAGGTTTTATCGAAATGAGAGACGGGTTCTTCACAGAGGAGACCCTCTCCAACAGATAGACTCACAATCATGAAACTGTTTCTATGAGAAACTAAAGACTATGGATGATTAAAAAAACAACAAACAAAAACACTTTCATTGTTGATTTAGTGTAGATGAATGAACGCATTTGTTTGGAAATTATATTTTAAACAGCAACATAAGTAACGTAAGAATATAATTTCAAAGATGAGATGTTACAAAACAGCAATACCCAAAATGGTAACAACAGAAATCAGAATAATGAGCCTTACAAATTTGAGCAAAGATGAGACTTTAATAAAACTGTGTTAAACTTTCTCTCAGTCCCTTGTGCTACGTCACAAATCAGCTGCACACGCTGTGCAAGTATAGTATAATGACCAGTTTCAGTGGAAAAAAACACATGAGAGCAGTTTAATGCTGTAAAACATAATCATGCACAAGATGATGGAGACATTAGCGAAACCTCCGCCCTGTCATTATGTTGGCTGTGCTTGAAATCATCCCAGTTTTTTCATGTTGCTTTCAAAAAGCCAATTTTTGTCTTTCAGGCCACCACTTATAGCCAGTTTTATGAGGCTTTCGTTATGTTACGTTCATGACGCTTAGAAACACAGACAATTTAATATGGAGCCACTGAACTGTATCTTTATGTACTTTATTTTGCAAGAAGCCCATAATAAAGATGCAATTTATTTGGTTTAATTTCAACCTGCGCTAAGATTGGTTGGAGACTCCTGCCGTAGATGATCAGCTAAAAGATTAGGCATCTCTAAGCCCTGCTAGTTCCGGTTTGCGAGGACTTGAGCAATCTTTCAGCTGTGCGCACAAGAATCCACTTGTGTCTTTCTTCCACCCATCTAACATCTCACAGGGTACCAAGGAGCCACATGTGAGCAGAAGGTGGATCCGTGTGGCTCCAGCCCGTGTCATAACAACGGCACATGCTACGGCCAGGGCCCCGGGCCCCTGGGATTCGGCTGTAGCTGCACAGCAGGTTTCACCGGCCCCACATGTGCCCAGCTAGTGGACTTCTGCGCCCTGAACCCTTGCGCCCACGGCGTGTGCCGCAGCGTGGCCAACAGCTACAGGTGTCTGTGTGTTCCAGGTAAGCTGCACAGATGAGCATCGACGTGAAGATGCCACTGAGCTGTAAGCATAACCAGCTGAAGCCAAAGGTCACACCGTTAGTATTGATAAATGAAGACCCTGACCTAAGCTATAAAAGTGAATATGTGTGACTTTGCAAATTTGATTTCATCCTTCAACCTCTTACATCTCAAAGTGTATGGTGGTGTGGCTCACTATTTTTTCTTTTCTTATTTGTTACAGTACGAAGCTTTTATTTGTCACGACTACAACCACGTTTTCACCAGTTAAACTGGCTCTTTCGACTCTGAAATATGAGACATTTTCAAACAACCGTATGTCATGTTTGTGCTAAAGCTGAGCAAGAACTAGAGAGAACATGCAACATGCAGTGTTTGGAGGCAAATTATGGCTTCATGTCTAGCTAAAACTAATTCATTTAAGAAATGCAAACCACGTAGTATTTTCCCTTTTCAACAAAAACTTTCATCCAAAAATATTAAATCAAATTTTGCATGATCAAACTAAACCAAAACAGCAGGGACTTTACTTCTAAGTTTGAACCTGGTTTGTAGTATTTGGCTTATTTCTAAAAAAAAAAAAAGGATTTTGATCAGATGTTGTCCATAGAAAAGATAGAATGAACTGTTCTGAACATTACATTTTTATTATTATTCAGAAACCTACAAAATAGGCATTACAAAGTTGTAATACGATGCTGTGCGAAACCCTTGAGACGCAGCTCTGTAAAGATGTCACCATTATTGTTCACAAAGTTTGATATTGACGATTAAATACACTTGAAACATTTATGTGGTTTCTCCAACTTACTATGTGAAGTATTTTTAATATCTTATTGCTCTCAGCTTATTTTTCTGCAACTATTAGCCTTTTATATGACACTTTCTTTCAGAAATCCATCTTCTTATTCGCAACACATCCCAAATGTTTAGGTTGGTCTGACGTAGCATAAACTAAATATAGCCTAAAACAGCTGATAAAGGCTTGCTGTATCAGAAAAGACGTTGGTTGGTAGCAGCGGCTTGGTAGAAGGAAATACTGCCTGGCTCAGAGATGAGGTATTTTTAGCTGGCATGATTTGTGAAGCCGATGCCTCTGTGATCAAATAAATTGGGCGGAATGATGACTTATCATTATCCATCGTCTTGCAATTACCTTGCCGGGATGGCGGGATGGATGGCTTTCTCAGTGGCCTATAAACATAATTTGACACTTTGCCCTGAGTGCTCTCAGTTTGTACAAGCTGTCAGTGGAGTGTATACAGCAGTCAGACTTTCCCTCTCTGACTCATATTTACACTCATCAGAAATACAGATGCTTCTTTTGTCATTTCTGTTGCTAAAAAAAAAGATGTACAGATAGTGGTGATGTATGATAAATTAGACTTAAAGTTGTCCTTTAGATGTTTTGGTAATTATCCAGGCAACGTGGATTGTTTCCATTTCCATTTAAAAAAAAAAAAAAACAACTTTGAATGATTTCATTTAAATTCAGCACATCAGGATCTTTCCATCTGCTGCTTTCCAACTGTTCCGATGTCTCCCCCTCTATAATTTATTTATTTTTTGGTTCATTTTTCCATTCCTTAATTTTTCTGTTCCGCTTGTCCTTTTGTCCTTTCTCTTCTTCGTCTTCCCTCTGTTTACCTCACCTCATTTCCCTCTCATCCTCTTTTGTCTGGTTGCCATGGTGAGGTGCCTTATACGTGTGTCCTTGTGTGTGTGTGTGTGTGCATATGCGGCTTTGCATGTGAAGATGCTGCCGTCCAATCAAGGGCCTCTTTCATGAGACTGGAGAAATTGATGGTTTGTAATTATTGTCCCGGTCTCTCCAATGAACACACACAGACAACATGAGGTAAAATCGTCTCCCCGGCTCACAACAACATCAGCTGGTGTGCGAGAATGCAAGTCTGTGAGCCTTCGTGTGTGTTGAGTTCTGCTAATTTGTCTGTTTGAGAGAGAGCTGATAATGTAGAAGGAGCCTTCTTCCAGTTCGTGTAATCCAGTCGACATGAGAGGCTGCCGCAACCACCAGCCTGCTCACAGACAACAGGCCGAGTCCTGGAAAGGCACTTGACATTTCACTGGCATTTCACAGAGGAGACCCGAGAGGCTCTAGCTGTGCTTCTCATTAAGTCCGTGTCTCTTCCTTCCCTCAAACACACATTAGTGGGGCCCAAGGAGACATCGCTGAACCTTCAGTCAGACAATGGGACACAGTTGAGGAACGGGACATGATGGAAATAGGTCGCTACAGTGCAATGCAAAAGAACCTTGAACTATTTCATTTTGTCATGCTGCAAATAAAACCCTAAACTTAGTTTTAGGGAATTTTATGCCATAGACCAATACGAAACAATGTAAAGATCTGAAGTTGAAGAAAGCTTTTATTTTTATTCATTTATTATTTTATTTTCATGAGTGTAGATCTGAAATTTGGAGTGTGGATTTGAAGAACCATCTTTCAATGTAATTACAGCTACAAGTCCTCTGGGGATGTCTTTACAAACCAATTCTCCACTGGATTTACATCTGAACTTTGACTAGGTCAAAGTCAAACTATGAGTTGGTTTTGCAGAGTGGCCGGACCCTGCCACCATCAATACAAGATGATGGTGAAAAATTAATGCATCACTGGATGGAAATGAATCTTGTGACATTAGAGACGCATATCAAGCCAATGCCACAGTGAATGTGAGCTACATTCAGAGTTAAAGGTGGTTGCAGCTTTTTTTTTTTTTTTGGCCAGGCAGTGCATGTGTTTCTTTGTCTTGGTTAGTCCCATGAAATTCCAATAAAATACAGATCTCAGCTGTAATGTGACAGTGTTGAAATGTTGCAGAGATATAGATGCTTTTGCAAAGAACTATATGCATCACAGTTTCCTTTCTCTTTTTTTCTTACTTTCCACAGATTTCAATAATAAGAATTTTAACACATTCAAACAAAAAGATGCACTCAGCTGCACCTGAGAACAAGAGGCTTTGCTCATGTCACACTTTATGATATTAAAACAACAACAAAAAAACCCGATATAGGCTCTGATTGTTTTCACCTGCTATTTGTAGCTGTTGCAGGCTCATAGTGCCTCAGCACATAACTGCCATCCTATGGATATACAGTGAACTGCATATAAAACTGCAATGAAACTGTCGCCTCAATGCTGATCAAATGGTGTGGCAGAATATTTTGCCTCCTGCCTGCTATCTGCACTTTCCGTACAATGAGAGGGCTCATGAAGTCATCAATGGTGTCATGGCTAGACTGGATAAAGAAAAATAGTCTTGAGGCAAACGAATCATGAAGGAGAAAGCCTGTTAACGTGACGCCAAGAGGTGTTTTCTCCTGCAGATGAATGCTTTGACACTTCTGGGAAGCTGTGAAATGTAAATGACAGTAGACAAGCTGCTTTCACACTTTGCAGCTGCTAACAAGATTCATTTACAAACACTTTCAATGAAGCAAAAAAAAAAAATAGAATTTGCACTTCACAGCTTCTGCTCTGGAAAAAAAAAATCAAAATGGCAGTATTGTATGATTTTTAAGACTCTAATAACACCACTGGCTGCCTTTTCCAGGCTACCATGGCTTGTACTGCGAGGAGGAGTTCAACGAGTGTCTGTCTGCGCCCTGCCAGAACTACGCCACCTGTAGGGATCTCATTAATGCCTATGAGTGTGTCTGCACGCCACAGTTTGAAGGTACACACACCCGTACATCAACTTCTACACTTTCACAACCTGCATAACGAATTGGTGCAAGTTCACTTCATGTGTGTATTTGCAGGAAAGCACTGCGAGATCTACAAGGATCCCTGCGTGAATGTACGCTGCCAGAACGGCGGTCGATGTGAGAGTAGTGGACTTAATGCTTCTTGTGCCTGTCCATCCGGATATGTAGGTATGCAATAATGTCCCGCATGGTTTACAGAATGACTTTATGAGGCCTGTGGATGTTGGGAAAAGAGTACAGACACAGAATATAGTGAATAGCATAGAATAGAATGCAAACATCCTGAAATCCAGGTTTCATAGCATCAAGTTAAAGGTATGTAGGGACATTCATATTCGCTCGAAAGTAAAAAAATCAGACTGCACAGAAAGAGCAAATTTACAACATAAGATAAATGGTACATTACAGTAAATGAAATGCAGAAAAAATGTTAAAATATAATTGTAATCCACAGGGGAATTGAAGAAACCCAAAGAGATGTAAAATAGCCAAAATCATCAGAAAAAATGGAATAGCTAAAATCTTTTTAATTCAGATAAATAAAAAACACCTTGTGATCTAATCACATTCTTGAAAGAAAAAGACTAAATTAAAAAAAAATCATAAACTTAAAAGAACAAAAAGTCCAAACCAGTTTAACTAGATCACGCAATGAATGATGGCTTTGCCTGTTAAAGTTATTTTACATACCCAGTTTTTATATACCCAGATCTAAGAACCGTGGGACTTTTTTTTTTTTTACTTTACTCTATTTTCTCCATTTCCAAGCTGAACCAGAACAAGATGCCTTGGGCCGACACCGGGGACATCAGCAGTATTATACAAAGACTTCAACTGGTAGAAATAGATTTATACTCTGGAGAGGAATAATACCGAGATCAACCCAGGGTCAACTCTACTAATGACTCAAAACAATGACCACCTCTGCATTATGCAGAGATTTCAGCCGGTACAAATGAAGATTCAGCGAGTGGAGGTTAATATCAAGATAAATGCTGGTTCTAGAAATGAAATAACTTTTCTTCAAAACAGTGGAGGGGTTGCATTCACCTCACCAAGCAGTTCACCCTGGAGCTCGCTGGGAGCTAAAGCCGAAAAAAAGTCTCACACTTCGAATCTGACGAGGCGAGAAAAAAAGGAAAAACCCTTCAGGAAGAACAGCATACACTGAACTGTTTGTGCTTTGAACCATAATAAATGAAAAGTTAAACAAGATATTTCTTACATATCGAGGATTTTGATGATGGCACTCATCAAAATGTAATGGTTGTTGCTGGTGTTCGCAATTGTGACTGCATGGTGTCTTTTATGACTTTGTATTGTGTGCTTTTATTTTGTAAGGCACTTTGAGCGACCTTGCTGCTGAACTGTGCCATACAAATAAACTTGATTCATTGATTTTCAATAAGGATCAGTCAATGCATCAATCTATCTTCCGCTTAATCTAAGCAGTCTTCCCTCTGACCGGCTCCTCCAGGGGAATATCAAGGCCAACAGGCTTTCTCTGGGTCTCCTAACTAGACGCTTGAGCCACTTTAATTGGCTCCTCTCACTATCCTCTGCATGACCCCCTTAGCTGAGATGCAGTTCACTCTAAACATCAGCTGTGTAGAGGATTGTGAATATTCTGATAGGTAGTGGGATGTCGTTGTTTTAGTTTTGCCTGTAAGTACAGTCATTGCTCGGCCTGTATTATGATCCCAGCGGTGGTTTTCTGTCAGGTCATCAGAGAAGTCTGAGTAACTTACTCCATTCTTGGTAAATAATGCTTTTAATTACAAGTTAATGGTTTTAAGAGGTAATTAGGTTAGGTTTTACACCATTTTCAAGTTGGTCTTGAAAATGGTATACAACCTAACATAATACACACTTTGCTTGTGGGTTTCTTGGTGTCTAGAAACCCACAAGATCAGTGTCTTCAGTGGGAAGACACTGATCATTCTGTAAATCACTGAACTAGCACCACATATCACTGAACTAGCACCACATATCCAGATGGCAAAAAATATTTTACTTTAACTCCAAATAGAGCAATTAATCCTTTCAAGAGTGAGAAAAGAGAAAATGTCTGGAAGGCAATGAATATTGGTAGGCAGGGCAGCAGCCTAACATCCACTTTTTGGTTTTATTGTGCCACTCACTTCTGACTGTAACCTTAACTGTCTTTTCAGGGGAGGAGTGCGAGGTTGACATCAATGAGTGCGAGAGCAACCCTTGTCACCACGGTGGCACCTGCATCGACCAATCAAACGGATACACCTGCCACTGCCCGCTTGGGTGGGTTGGCCCCAGCTGTGAAATCCGTAAGTCGACTTGTCAAAAAAAGTCTTTTAAGCTATCAATCAAAACTTCATGGAGAGACCTTTGGACCTTCCTCTGTGTGCCTCAGACCTGCAGTGGAAACCAGCGCACACTGAGGACACCCTGACCAACATGCCTCGCCACTCGCTGTACATCATCATCGGAGCGCTGTGTGTGGCATTCGTCCTCATGCTCATCATCCTCATAGTGGGCATCTGCCGCATCAGCCGCATCGAGTACCAGGGATCATCGCGCCACGCATACCAGGAGTTCTACAACTGCCGGAGCATCGACAGCGAGTTCAGCAATGCTATCGCCTCCATCCGCCATGCCAGGTATGAGGAAACTATGGTGACTAACAGGAGGGAGAGTTAAAAGGGTTAAATCAAATCCCCTTTCAGATTTTATGTTACTTTTGCCTTTTGTAGTTGGTCTATTTAAATGGTATTGATTATTTATTAGAATGATTACCTCTTTTATTTCAGTGCCTGACTAATTTCAGAAGAATGTTTTTTTTTTAAAATTAATCTTCTCACTTCAACCCGTTGATCATTTTGGATAGAAAAAAATCAAACTTGTGATGAGCTAGTGTAAAAACAACATACTCACATTCAAAGAAATGTGCAACTGAGTTGGATAGGGTCTTAGATTTTCTATGCTTTTATTCAAGATCATAATTTACAAAGTATACAAAATGTGCCTGAGTACTTATGCATAAAGCAAAATCCACTAGGACACGAACAGGTGAGTTTGGTTTAGAGAACCTTGACTGGTCCACACCGAGCCATGACCATAAACCAACAGAACATCTTTGGGAAGATTTAGGGCGGCGACAGCGAGCCTGGTCTCTCGTCCAGCATCATTGTCTGACCTCGTGAATGTGTTTGAAGATTGTTCAATTCTCCCCATAAACGAAACATTAAAACCTGTAGACGATGTCCAACTTTAATTTTGAAGACAAATTGAAAATCAACAATTACTAATATTTGTCTTACTCACAAAACCTTAATCAGTGAATTACACAAAGACTGTTTGTCAGTCAAACCTTTTCATGTCCTCCAACCTCTAACCACTTTACGCTCTCTCGTTAGATTTGGAAAGAAGTCTCGGCCTGCCATGTATGATGCCACCCCCATCGCCTACGAGGACTACAGTCCAGATGACAAACCTCTGGTCACCCTCATTAAGACAAAGGATTTGTAAAAGTCCACAAACTCAAACCATAACAAGCTGTATGTATAGTGCATACGCAGATACAAACTCACATGTCTATAAAAATGAAAGTATTTCTTAAAACAAACATAACAGCAAAATCTCATTTGAATGTAAAGAAATAAAAGAAACATGGCGTAGCTAAAAAGAAGCAAATCTGGAGTTTGATACCATATCTATTTTCCTGAGGATAAGGCTTTGTAGTAGCATACTTTGCATTACTTTTAAGTTACAGATGCTGAGCAGCATTTGCAGTACCCTCTGCTGCCCAATAAATAGTTGATTTTAGTCTGAACCAGACGATCTGTAGGAGGAGGTCCAACAAATAAAGGCAGTAGACAGCATCAACAACGGTCCTTTGGTACCTACGGAGCCCTCCAGGGGACATGGGGAATTTTTTTTTTCTTTTGCGTTCACTCGCAATAATCTACTGATCACTTCATGCGGCATAATTGAATACTGTAAGCCTTTCTTACGGTGGCCGCTGTACTTTCTGCTTTAATACAAGGTTATATAAGGTTTTTCCATGAATGTCAATATCTCGTTGTGAAATATCAATGTTTTATATTTTTTTCTTTAGTATAGAAAGGCACAACAAACCTATGATATAAACAGAAACTTTCCGTAAGTAGGAAAGAAATAAAATGCATCCAAACTATTTGGACTATTTCTGAGTTATTATCGCGGGGTAATAAGTCATCTGATTGTATCTCTGTTGTGTTTGTCTGAATGGTTTAAAGGGCTGCTTTCAGTGCCGTTCCATCTGAGCCTTAACAGACATAAACATGCAGCAAATAAATCGATTTTCAATCAGTTTTTTTGCACCAAAGCGTTAATAATAATAAACACGTTTTATTATTATAAAACACGGCAAACTAGTGGTGGTAGAGGGCCGCACTGGGTTAACTCGGGGAATCTTGTCTGTCCGTGTATCAATCAACTCCTAACCTCTTCTTTGTTCTGTCACAATGATCGATTTATTCCATTTAGATTATCATGCTCCAAACTTTGCGAGGACTGATCACCCCGCTCAACCGCTTCCTCATACACACAAAGCCAACACACCAGTAATCTTCCCATTCACACTTGATGACAGTCACGCCCACATCGACACGCCCGCCACCAGGTGTCAAAGCCGCTGCTTCTGTCATATCAATAATTACTTATTTCATTCATATGGCTCTTACAAAGCCTCACTGAAAACGTGTTTATTATTATTAACGCTTTGGTGCAAAAAACTGATTGAAAAATCGATTTATTTACTGCATGTTTATGTCTGTTAAGGCTAAGATGGAACGGCACAGAAAGCTGCCATTTAAACCATTCAGACTACGAACACAACAGAGACACAATTAAAACTGTCAGATGACTGATTACCCCGCGATAATAACTCAGAAATAGTCTAAATAGTTTAGATGTATTTTATTTCTTTAGTACTTACGGAAAGTTTCTGTTTATATCATAGGTTTGTTGTGCCTTTCTATACTAAAGAAAAAGATATAAAACGTCTGATATTTCACGAGATATTAACATTCATGGAAAAACCTTATATAACCTTGTATTAAAGCAGAAAGTATGGCGGCCACCGTAAGAAAGGCTTACAGTATTCAATTATGCTGCATGAACTGATCAGTAGATTATTGAGAAGGAACACACAAGTATTGCGAGGGAACGCAAAAGAAAAAATTTCCCCATGTCCCTTGGAGGGCTCCGTACTTTGGAGTATTTTAGAATTAGCCACACTTCACTTTCTTTTCAGTATCAGAAAATGTAAACACCTGCAGTAGGTTGCCTTACTTTGTGCATGAA
Organism: Poecilia latipinna; assembly: GCF_001443285.1. Classification (NCBI taxonomy): domain Eukaryota; kingdom Metazoa; phylum Chordata; class Actinopteri; order Cyprinodontiformes; family Poeciliidae; genus Poecilia; species Poecilia latipinna. The sequence goes on along the minus strand of NW_015112773.1, from coordinate 577,473 downwards.
TAAATTTGGTGTTCTCCTTTCAACATTTTTAAACCCTTTGTAACTGGTTGTTGCTCTGATTTTTATGCAGCCTCCCACAGTTATTTGCGCCACCATTGAAAGTTTACTCAATGCCTTAAAAGAAATTCATGTTTTGTTGCACATTGAAAGTTTATTTTGTATTCCATTTCGCGGTGAAACTTTTCAAATCCTCCTTCTTTTTTTTTTCCAGAGAACACAACTTAATCTTTAACATTTCATGAGGTTGAAGCACAGAAAAAGAAAGAACTTTGGGAATTACTTCTGCAGGTTTTCTCTAGATTGCGTAGAGTCTTAGGTCTTCTGCCGTGCCCTCTCTTCCTCACTTCACCGTAGTTATTCTATGAGTTTTCCATTTGAAGACAGGAGAGTAGAAGAAAATGGGTTTTGTGTCTGGTAACTGCCTTTCTGGGTTGATTTGGCCTTAGGTTTTGGATTATTTTTGCAGTTGAAAGATTCAGTTGTGACCTGGCTTAATTTATCTAGGAGAGGCTCAATAAGATTTATTGAAATCTTATATTTAACATAGTTCAAAAAGCCATGTTCACTAATAAGTTGTTTGGAAGAGAAAGAGGCATAGAGCCGCCAATATTCAGGGGTGGACATGAGGGACATTTGCTTAAGTCTTTATTTTTCTTTATCTTCATACACCTTTATCAAATCTGTTCAACTATTCCAGTTCAAGTCTGTGTTGTTAATCCCATTTCCAACATGTTTGTTTGTGGCGGTTAGACAGAAAAAGTGTTTTCCTGTCATCCCTCTCAAACAACCAATAAGCATTCAATTTGTGTTAAATAGTTACCACGGAAACCAGGGGACCAAGAGAAGCTACTCTTTGCTACATTTCTCTAACAGTGAACGATAGGTGTTTTTTCTCGTCCCGTATCATTCTGCTCGCTGTTCCAGGTGGCGTATTCAGTCCTCATCGAGTCATTTTGATTCACTTGAAACTTTGAAATTATTGCTCTGATTAATAATGGGCAAGCTTTACCAAGTATTATCTGTTTGCCATTTCTTACTTATAAAGATCTACCCATGTCTCCTCCACCCAAGTGACACGTTCTCCCGTCTTTCCCATTATTAGTCTTTCAGTATTGAATTATGCCACTGCAATAAAAAATAAATATGCTTTAAGGCTTTCTGACATCTTTAAGAGGAGTGCCAATAACTGTGGACGGCTCTGTAAATGCAGACGTATTATTCTCTGTCGAGACTGTGCCAAATGTTTTCTTTAGGTATGCCGTGGTTAGTCGACAAAATCCGAACGTGTATAAAATACTAGTCACACAGGGTTTTTCTTTTTATATTCGTCCTGTTCTATACAAGTTTCTCAGTGGTGTATGAATAGTAAATTAAATGGGTCTACTAGAACTACCCTACAAACCTACTCTATGTATTTCAGTGATATATAGGATAATAGGTGGATATATTTCTCACTGCACAGAAAAATAGATGGTTTCACACAGTGTACCTGCTAATCCCAGTGTACAAATTCACCTCTCATACCGGCAGTGCTGAGTAGTTTCTGTATGTATGTTTCTTTATGAGATTGGGCTCTCTAAAACCACTGGTGAGGACGGCAAAGAGAAAGAGGAGACTGAAAATGATGGTACCTATTCTAGAATATACTGTTTGTGCTTGTGTGTTTCTGCCAGTGGACAGCTTCCTGTCTGTGCAGCTGTGTCATTTCCCCTCACGGTCGGACAGCGTGCTATTGAGTGCAGAAAATCTCACTATTTATTTTTCCTCATTTCAGACACACTTAAGACATGATTACCTATTATCTATGTTGAATTATGTAAACAATAAAGTGCTCATAGTCTTATCTCATCGTGTCCTGAGTGAATTTTATTTCATTGCATGTGTGGAACTAGAATCTCTTCCGTGCTACTCTCCGGCGTTCATTTTCTTATACTCCAGAGTTGTAGCCATCACACTGGAGGGCGAGCCATGGGAAAGGCCTTTTATGGAGTGCCAGTGATGGGAACACACTGGCTGACCCCAGGCCTTGTCCAGATGTTCCCGCGTGTAAACATGGCTAAACACAGACTGTGACTGCCGTGTCTTTGTGCACACCTAGGTATGTTTTGTACGGAGACAAGTAGACACTCGTTCCAGGAGGAACAGATGTTCCTCGCTCTCACCTTTACTTATGGTCTGTTCTGGAGAACTGCGCTTGACCTTTGCCCTCTGAATGCTGCAGAGGGTCAGACTGTTTGGCTTTAAGCACAGTCAGCTGTATAGGTTCCTGCACCAGAAGAAATACACAGTGACACTTTGTGTTGTATTTAGCTTAAACAGTTTTTTCAGTAACCCTCTTTATTATTAATATATTTTTTTACAGCAGCAAACAAGTTTCACTTTTAGAATCATATCTATCCCTATTGCAAACAATCAGGTGAAAAGGATTTTTAAGAGCTTAAGTGATCAGAATCTGTGAACATAACCTTCATTGTTCCCAAACAACTTTTAGAGAATTAAAGAATTAAGGCCTTCAAATACTGCTACTAGCATTATGCTTATGCAACTGTTATGTAATCAGGTTAATTTACATGAATTATTACACCAGATTTTAATCTTGAGGGGGATGGGGGGTGATTGATCAAATCAGGCCTTAAACCAACCACTTCAAAAAGATCCTGCAGAGAAAAAAAAAATCAAAAGTTTTTTCTGTGAAATATGATTACAGAAGTTCGTTGAGAATTAAACAGCATGAAAAGATTCCCCCCTCCAAAATTAAACAAGATAAAACACACAGAAAACCAACTAAAAATGATTTGTTCTCTCTACTTTATGACTAGCTTTGAATCACAGCAATCGACGTGTGACCCATTTGTTGTTTTTTAATTAATACCCTTAATCTGACAATATAATTATATTGTACTGCAATAAATTGAACTGACGTGAAATTACTTTGTACCAAACTGGATTCCATTTAAATAAACATAACGTTTTTTGAGAAAACGCTTATTATGAATTAGCCATGTATAAATAAACTGTATTTATTATGGTAAAAAATGAACAAACTTTACATCACACTATAACTAGTAAGTAGTAAGGCACACACTGTGTGGGAGCTGGATTTTCTACATCAACCTGAAGGCAGCACCAACACAACAAGGACAGCAGGTACCTCCACCTGCTGGCAAATGTGTTAACTACATCCAGGCGGAGCAACACATCCTTCATTACCGAGCCGACCACAGCGAAGGGGGACAGAGAGGGAAGCTGCTAAAGCCAACAGATGTGAACTGGACTGCGGGAGGAGAAAACCCAGAAGTGAAGACAGAGAACCAGCGACTCTGCTAATATGTGGCAACCTGCGTCGGAGCGGCTGCAGGTAGGAACAGGCATTTTGGTGGGGCACCTCTCATCGGCAGGGCAGGAGTAAATGGAGCCGTGGTAACAGCTACTCAGCCCCGCTGTGCTGTGCGTGGCTCAAACCTGAAACTACGTCTTCTCAGCGGCTACAGATGGCGGTCAGCGCACAGTTTTAATCCACATCCCTGTCTCAGAGTTCGCGTTTAAATGAAACATCTGGGTCTCTCCGGAGGGTTTAGCGGGTCTGAAGGCACCTATCCACGTTACGCAAGCAGGAGTGCATCAAACTATCGTGTCTCATGCGCTGCATTCCTCTGCTAATCCACAGCTGGAGGTTATTTGAACTCATAAAGTCAAACACATGCATTTTAAAGTTATGTTAAAGACGCCGTTTTTATCTTCTTCGCTGTTTTCATCCATCTCTTTGTAGCTGAACTTACGGCCTTATCCTCATGTTGCTCACACCAGGATGCTTAAATTCTAGTTTAGCATTTTAATCTTAGTGTCAAATTGCTGAAAGCTAAAGAAACAAAACAAGAAGAGCGAAGTAAAAAGATCCACTGATGACACGTAGTTCGTTACCCAGGGGTAAATCTGTGCACCGACCCCATGGCTTCACGTCTCTGTTGCACACGTAATGCTCTCCAGATGTCGGCCTGCGAAGTGCCTGCCAAGTGAACTTGCACAATTCCGTCTCCTGCCCAGGCGTCAGGAGGATGGACCATTTAGTTCCGCTTGTTTCTCTTCCCCTCGGATGTGAAGCTACAGTAGATCCCTGTAAACAGAAATCTGCGCTTCACGGTAAAACGTGCAGGTTGGAGCCGCTAGGATAGGCTAACCCGTCGCCTAGCAACCGCGTTCCAGAACGCGGCTGAAAGAAGCCCATCATTTAAAAAATGTTCCTAGTCAGGGGATTCTGGACAGCGTTTATTTACCTCTTTCTGCGTTTAATTGTGTGTCCTTGTCTTCTTGTCACAGCTTCATATGAGCAAGTAAATCATACCATATTTAACCAGGCCTTTCACTGCAACAAGATATTGCCGCACAGCGCCACCAAATCATTCTTGTTTGACTCTTCCACATTATCTTGCATGACAGATTTATTCATATTCGAGTACACTCAGTGACCCATAATAAACGAGAATATGTTCTTGAAAGAAAAGTGTCTGTAATTTCTACATGTTTCAAGATATAGCTATTCTGCATTTTTATGTGGTTGGAATATGTGTTAAATAACTTGCTTCAGTTCTAATAGTAATTTAATCAGCAAGTATTTTTATTGTAAAAATGTTCAACTTTGCAAATAACAAAAGGAACTGGCATAAAATAAGACTGTTTTCTAAAAATCTTCACATCTGTCAGTAAACCGATTTATATAAATAATTAAATTTTAAACGGTTTTTGTTGAAAGAGAAACCATTAAAAAGATGCAAATGAACATATTTAAAATAACTTTCAATTGTTATGATAAAAAAAAGTATTTTGGTTACAAACTAGAAAAACTTACACTACGGTTAAGATTGTTTCTTCTGATTGAGATACTTTTTCCACCGTTTGTTCCAGGAGAGTGGCTCCAAATAAATAAAAATATGAAAAGTGAAGTTCTGATGAAGTCAAATGACTGCTTGGTACTATTTAGTATTATTTCTTTATGTTATGCTGATTGCAAAAGGCATGATATTGTTAGAGCAATATTTGTGGACCTCTGACTGTATGCAGGAATAGATGGACATCTAAACGGCGTTAATAAATATGAGGTACTTTTTATAGTAACATATTGTTGTAAACATCACAAATATATTGTGAGAAAATTTGGAGTCTATTTCACCCTTACTTGATGGTCAGAAATAGAAATGCTGAGCATTATTTAAGCCCTACTAACGCCCATCTTCATCCAGTGAAGCGATAAAACAAAAACAAAATTTCACTTAAAATTTCACTCTTTAATTCTAGACTTGGAATATAAACCCAAAGCTGTATTTTATCTAATACATTCTGAATCTGTGACACACTGGAAGACAAATATGATTGAAACATGGCAGATGGTCAGATAAACAGATAATTAGTCAAAGTGGGTAGAAATATGAAGCATAACATTTTGTTACCTAGTTTGACTTTATTTAGCCATTTGACAGATCCTGCTTACAGCTTCAAAGAGAAAACAGAGGAGCATAAGTTCACTACGAGAAGTTTATGTAGATTTTTGTACAGTACAAGCTTTTCAAATGCTTTATATATTTGAACTTCAACTGAAGTATATTTTAAAGGTAAAGTCAAACAAATTGTCCTGGCTTTCTCCCTGATCTGAGAGAGACTAAGAAGTCCATGTGGAGCGCTCTCTGAAGACTGAAAGATAACCTTGCAGATCAGGAATCTGTAAACCCTCAAGCAGAAGCCATGCTGGAGTGATTTTAACTTTGTGTTTAACATCTGAGCTGTAATTGTGACTTGGGGCTGTGGGGAAACCTTGAAAAAGAAATAGGAATGTAAAAAAAAAAAAAAATGCGATAAGCAGTCCCACCAGTTCACCTCCTGAAGGGCCAGCTGTGGCTGGAACCTTACAAAACACTTTTGTTTGTTTCTCTTGTTCTTGTCGTTAATTTGACTCATTCATACGGAGTTTTTTAAACTGGTTTTACAGAATATTTTAAGTGGGAAAGTCTGTAATTCCCAGCACATGCACTTAAAGGGAGCTTTAGAATCAAACCGGAATTGCTCAGTATGTGTTTGTCTTTGTCCGCATATTACACAATCCATGATATTCTCTCTTTCTGTTGCCATAGCAACACCTGATGTCTCACTGCATTTTTGTCTCACACTCTGGTGGGTAAAGAAAAGAGGGTAAAAAGAGCTAGATGGATATGTTGGGGGTGGGGGGAGGAGGTCAGGAGATCCAGGCTATGGAGTGCAGAGAATTATTGCGCCTTTGTGCTGGTGCTGCATCATGCCTCCCTGTTTTTCTCTCCGTCTGTCTGCGCGCTCTTCCTCCGCTGACCACATCCTTCGGTCAGTTTCAGGGGGCCCTTCCTCTCCTACACAGAGTCCATTTAAGTTCACTGACAAATTGCACAACACGCACAAGCGGTCTGAGAAATACTCACTTGTGTGCCCGTACCTCAGCTAAAAGCTACATGCGCACGCAGACGTGCGAGCGTGGCTTCCCGTTTGAGGTGCCAGATGTGCTCCCTTCCCATTTCAGCAGCCGCGGCCTGAACTTTTAGCACCTAAATGTGACATATGGGGCCGATGAGAAGATGTGACCTGACGATGCAGAAATGGCTGCCTGAGGTCAAACACGGTCAAAAGCAGCTTCTGTCAGTGGCCATCTTTATTTGCCTTTGTTTCTGTCTCCGTCTGTCTGAGGTTTGTTTGTAGGCACAGCTAGGCTGAGTGTGGTCTCAGCGAGTGAAGGAATCCACAAGCAGACTGGCATACTTCCCTCATCTCATTTTTTATTTTTTTTTTAAGTCTGCATATGATTTCTTCCTTTTTACCCAGGTGACTTATGACTTTTTGTATCCAGTGAATAGACTTAATTTCCTGATTGTGATGCTTTTTGGTAAATCAGTTTGTAAGGGATGTGGTTCGTCTTTTCATTAAAAATGCCTGTCTCAGGAGGACATTTATCTTATTGTTCCTCATTTACTTATTTTTTCTCTTTTTTAAACTTATTATTACTACTTATATATATATAT